>NC_088242.1:91359858-91659858 GCF_036934945.1 Oncorhynchus masou masou
TTTCAAGGCCTACCTTCAAACTCAGTGCCTCTGTTTGACATCATGGAAAAATCAAAAGAAATCAGCCAAGACCTCAGAGAAAAAAATTGTAGACCATCATAAGTCATTGTTCATCCTTGGGTGCCATTTCCAAAACGTCTGAAGGTACCATGTTAATATGTACAGTATTTCTGTAAATAGATGTGGCTCTCTGCACAATCACTGCATGTTTTATAACTACTGAACGCCAAAGTAAACTGAGATTTTTGTATATAAATATGCACTTTATCGAACAAAATATACATGTATTGTGTAACATGAAGTCCTATGAGTGTCATCTGATGAAGACCATCAAAGGTTAGTGATTAATTTGAATCTCTATTTGTGCTTTCTGTGACTCCTCTCCTTGGCTGGAAAAATGGCTGATTTTTTGTGAGTTGGTGGTGACCTAACATAATCATTTGTGGTGCTCTCGCTGTAAAGCATTTTTGAAATCAGACACTGTGACTGGATGAACCGTGAATTTTATATTTAAAATGGTGTAAAATACTTGCATGCTTGAGGAATTTTAATTATGAGATTTTTGTTGTTTTGAATTTGGCGCCCTGCACTTTCACTGGCTGTTGGCGAGGTGGGACGCTACCGTCCCACATATCCCAGAGAGGTTAAGGACAACAAAGTCACGGCCTTGGAGTGGCCATCACAAAGCCCTGACCTCAATCCTATAGAACATTTGTGAGCAGAACTGAAAAAGTGTGTGTAACCAAGGAGGCCTACAAACCTGACTCAGTTACACCAGCTCTGTCTGTCAGGAGGAATGGGCCAAAATTCACCCAACTTATTGTGGGAAGCTTGTGGAAGGCTAGCCAAAACGTTTCACCCAAATTAAACAATGTAAAGCCCATGTATGTAAACTTCTGACCCACTGGGAATATGATGAAGGAAATAAAAGCTGAAATAAATCACTAAACTATTACTCTGACATTTCACATTCTTACAATAAAGGGGTGATCCTAAAACAGGGGATTTTTACTAGGATTAAATGTCAGGAATTGTGAAAAACTGAGTTTAAATGTATTTGGCTAAGGTGTATGTAAACTTCCGACTTCAACTGTAGCATTTTCCTTGGTGGCCAAAAAGCTCAATTTTAGTCTCGTCTGAACAGAGTAGCTTCTTCCATATGTTTGGGGAGCCTCCCACATGCCTTTTGGCGAACACCAAACGTGTTTGCTTATTTTTTTTCTTTAAGCAATGCTTTTTTTCTGGCCACTCTTCCGTAGAAGCCCAGCTCTGTGGAGTGTACGGCTTAAAGTGGTACTATGGACAGATACTCCAATCTCCACTGTGGAGCTTTGCAGCTCCTTCAGGGTTATCTTTGGTCTCTTTATTGCCTCTCTGATTAATACCCTCCTTGCCTGGTCCGTGAGTTTGTGGACGGCCCTCTCTTGGCAGGTATGTTGTGGTGCCATATTCTTTCCATGTTTTATTAATGGATGTAATGGTGCTCCGTGGGATGTTCAAAGTTTAGGATATTTTTTTATACCCCAACCCTGATCTGTAGCTTCACAACTTTGTCCCTGACCTGTTTGGAGAGCTCCTTAGTCTTCATGGTGCTGCTTGCTTGGTGGTGCCCCTTGCTTAGTGATGTTGCAGACTCTGGGGCCTTTCAGAACAGGTGTATATATATACTGAGATCAGGTGACACTTAAATAAAGTTCACTTATGTGACTTCTGAAGGTAATTGGTGGCACCAGATCTTATTTAGGGGCTTCATAGCAAAGGGGTGAATACAAATGAGCACCACTTATCCGTTTTTTCCCTTCCATTTCACTTCAACAATTTTGACTATGTCCATTCCATGAAATCCAAATAAAAATCCCTTTAAATGACAGGTTGCAATGCAAGAAAATAGGAAAAACGCCAAGGGGGTGAATACTTTTGCAAGGCAGTGTACATTCAGAATATAATTCTCAGATAAAAAGGAACGAAGTTGTACATTTACATTGTACATAGACAAGAAACCCAAGACATGGCATGATAATGACGAAGAACACTAGTGTCCCCAACCTTCTGGAGTAGCAGCACATAAGCAGCCTTCCATACTTGTGGAATATTTCCCAATATCAATTTTTTATAATGTGGTTTATTTCGCCAGCGATGATGCAGCCCGGCTCCAGTTTATCAGCCCCTGTGGACTTTTGTGTCTATAGATAGCAGGGCATCTAAGTCCTCTTTTTATGCAAATTGCAGAAAATAATATCCTCAACTACCATTTTCCAAATCATTCTGCAAATTCCCCCTATCAGCATTAAGTCCAAACTCCTAGAGAGTAGGCCTAGCAGTTATTTCAAAGCCAGCTGAAATAAAAATGGTGGTTAAATTGCTCAATGGGGACCACTTACTGCATCAGGTCAACCACAGAGGAGACGACACACGTTGAACGAACCTTAACTGAAGTACATTTTACAGTTCACATCTCTCGCCATTTAGATCAGAATTTGATAGGCAAAATGTTACGCCATTCATTTAATGCCATTCATTTATAACAGCGTTAAAATGATGCACCTGTCATCATGAAGGGAAAAGCGAGGGGATGCACAAAATCTAATATTCTGGTTAGTGATGGTGCAAAACAGATTGATTTCTCCTCTGCCATCTGTTTGTCCCACAAGACGACAAGGGACATAAACAGCTTTTCTTTCAGGAAGTGCGGAAACGCAACACACAAAGTGGACAGAGTCGCCGTTCGCTGCATGTTGCCTCAGAGGGATCGAAAAACTCCATTTAGGCTCCTGTTTACCTAAGAGATGAGCCCCAAGACACTGCCATTCAGCTGCCCTCCCTTTTATCTGGTCATGAATATTCCCATAATCCTCTGAAATCCCTTATTTCAGGTCCCTCTTTCGGCTGATCTCCACAGGAAATGATAGGTCTCTTTCACTCCCACTCATCTGCGCCGTAAGGCTGTAAAGCCTTCAGTAGACAGAGCAGGAACTGCAGAAGGGACTGAGGGAAAAGCTTTTAATTGACCTGTAATTAGACTGTGAAACAGTGTGGCCGTGGTCGAACAACCGCTCCATACAGATGGAAAGAGAGTAGAAAGAAGGTGAGAGAGGGTCGTATGGCACGCTGTGAGAGAGGGTCGTATGGCACGCTGTGAGAGAGGGAGAGAGAGAGTCGTAGGGCACGCTGTGAGAGGGAGGGCACGCTGTGAGAGAGGGTAAGGCACGCTGTGAGAGAGTGTCGAGGGCACGCTGTGAGAGAGGGTCGTAGGGCACGCTGTGAGAGAGTCGTAGGGCACGCTGTGAGAGAGGGTCGTAGGGCACGCTGTGAGAGAGGGTCGTAGGGCACGCTGTGAGAGAGGGTCGTAGGGCACGCTGTGAGAGAGGGTCGTAGGGCACGCTGTGAGAGAGGGTCGTAGGGCACGCTGTGAGAGAGGGCACGCTGTGAGAGAGGGTCGGGCACGCTGTGAGAGAGGGGTATGGCACGCGAGAGGGTCATGGCACGCTGTGAGAGAGGGTCGTATGGCACGCTGTGAGAGAGGGTCGTATGGCACGCTGTGAGAGAGGGTCGTATGGCACGCGAGAGAGTCAGGGCACGCTGTGAGAGAGCACGCTCGAGGGAGAGGCACGCTGTGAGGGAGAGTCGTATAGCACGCTGTGAGAGAGGGACCTTAATCTCTTTAAATATTGAGGATGCTCCTCTCTGGAGTTTGATGTGAAAGAGAGAGGCAACCGTTAGAAATGGGAGACTGTGTTATAAAAAGTGTCAACGGAAGAGTTTCAGTGGCTCACATTTGGTGCCAAGACAGAGTTTCAGTGGCTAACATTTGGTGCCAAGACAAACAGCAGTTTTTTTTTGTATGGTGCTCCAGTCCATCAGCCAACTCTGAAGAGAGGACTGAGTTCAGCGTCTGGTCAGGACGAGGCTCGCGTACCAAACTGTCATGATTCAGAAACACATTTTTACATTCAACTTCTGTCACCCACCGGCAAGGTTACAGTCGAGACGGGATCCTTGTACGTCTGCATGATCCTGTCTCAACTGAAAAGCCATCTCTTAAAGTAAAAAACAGAAGAGGAGGCATGGCCTTGTCACTGGATTTGTCTCTGAATCTGTATGTTAACATGCTATAAAAAGGCGGGGCCGCGGGAGGCGGATGCAGAAAGCGGGGATCTTGTGGGCAAAACGCCCGTCAGTGGCAAAGCCATGAATCACCGCTGGCTCTGGAGGGCTTATCTAGAAACCAGATGCATGAGGAGAACAGAACCAAGAAGTCGAGCCCTGGGACTGAACAGGTTCAACATGGGGTCACATGGGCCAGACCAAACAAAAAAGCAGAGTGGGGAAAACAACATGTGAAAGCATCAGGTGTTGTGTAGTCCCCTGGGTAGTTACGCCAGGTGTTGTGTAGTCCCCTGGGTCGTTACGCCAGGTGTTGTGTAGTCCCCTGGGTAGTTACGCCAGGTGTTGTGTAGTCCCCTGGGTAGTTACGCCAGGTGTTGTGTAGTCCCCTGGGTAGTTACGCAGGTGTTGTGTAGTCCCCTGGGTAGTTACGCCAGGTGTTGTGTAGTCCCCTGGGTAGTTACGCCAGGTGTTGTGTAGTCCCCTGGGTAGTTACGCCAGGTGTTGTGTAGTCTCCTGGGTAGTTACGTTACGCCAGGTGTTGTGTAGTCCCCTGGGTAGTTACCCAGGTGTTTGTGCAGGTAGTTACGCCAGGTGTTGTGTAGTCTACGCCAGTCCCCTGGGTAGTTACGCCAGGTGGGTAGTTCCCCTAACCAGAGAGGACGCCAGGTGTTGTGTAGTAGTTACCTAACCAGAGAGAGGGAGAGGAGTAGGCCTAACCAGAGGAGAGGAGAGGAGTAGGCCTAACCAGAGAGAGGAGAGGAGTAGGCCTAACCAGAGAGAGGAGAGGAGTAGGCCTAACCAGAGAGAGGAGAGGAGTAGGCCTAACCAGAGAGAGGAGAGGAGTAGGCCTAACCAGAGGAGAGGAGAGGAGTAGGTCTAACCAGAGGAGAGGAGAGGAGTAGGCCTAACCAGAGAGAGGAGAGGAGTAGGCCTAACCAGAGAGAGGAGAGGAGTAGGCCTAACCAGAGAGAGGAGAGGAGTAGGCCTAACCAGAGAGAGGAGAGGAGTAGGCCTAACCAGAGAGAGGAGAGGAGTAGGCCTAACCAGAGAGAGGAGAGGAGTAGGCCTAACCAGAGAGATGAGAGGAGTAGGCCTAACCAGAGAGAGGAGAGGAGTAGGCCTAACCAGAGAGAGGAGAGGAGTAGGCCTAACCAGAGAGAGGGAGGAGTAGGCCTAACCAGAGAGAGGAATTAGGCTAACCAGAGAGAGGAGAGGAGAGGCCTAACCAGAGAGAGTAGATGAGTAGGCCTTTAACCAGTTAAAGTTGTGCAAGATAGGCCTAACCAGAGAGGAAGGATAGGCCTCAGAGAGAGGAGAATGCCTAACCAGAGAGAGGAGAGGAGTAGGTAACCAGAGAGAGGAGGGTTGAGTCAGGTAAACCACAGAGAGAGTTAAAAACCTGGACAATCAAAATTTTGCGGGGGGGTCGGCCTCGGGATGACAGTAAGTCTTTATAAGTTAAAGTTGTGTCAAGATACTCAAGCTGTAAACAGAAAATGTCTATGTAAATTGTGAGTTGTTTCCGGGTGTGTAAGTCATGGTAAACGCACAGAGAGCCAGTTAAGTAGCCTGGACAATCAAACATAGGCAGGGGCAAACGGCCTCGGGATGACAGAGTGTTTAAAATGAAGGCTGTCATAACACCCACACAGACAGGTGTGGACTTTCCACTGATGAACACAGGGTGGCACGCCAGTCACACACATAGGCAGGCAGGCAAACACACACACAGACAGGCAGGCAAACACACACACACAGACAGGCAGGCAAACACACACACACAGACAGGCAGGCACACACACACACACAGACAGGCAGGCAAACACACACACACACACAGACAGGCAGGCAAACACACACACACACACACACACAGGCAGGCAAAAACACACACAGGCAGGCAGGCAAAAACACAGGCAGGCAGGCAAACACACAGGCAGGCAGGCAAACACACAGGCAGGCAGACACACACACACACACAGGCAAACACACACACAGGCAAACACACAGACAGGCAAACACACAGGCAGGCAAACACACAGGCAGAAAAACAGACAGATACGCAAACAAACAATCATGCAGATAGACAGGCATGCAAACATACAGGGACAGACATAGACAGACTGACCTGAATCACCTGTGATGTCAATTCCAAGGCAAACCAGGGTCCCACTCTGGTAAAGCCACACCTGTCTCAGTCTCCATGTCTTCTATCAGACAAGGATGAATCTGGCGGTCCGACTCGGGACATATCCTAAAGCCTGCATGTCACTACATCCCATTAGGCACAGCGCTGATCCCAAACAACCTCACAAACCACAGAGATTGCACGGCCGATGCCGACCGACACATCATACTCTGCACATCAGCCCCCCAGAAGAACACCCAACACTTAAACGCCCTCAGGTAAATACGGGCCTCTAGCTGGTGCTGAGCCCACACACACATCCCATTGTGCAGGAGCAGCAAACCACAAACTAAAATTCCCTAATGACACGATAGAGTGAAACGTACATTCAAACTCTATCTGAAAACTGATATGTGCCTTTATCTAGGACAGCGGGAGACGGGGAAAAGTCTGGATGAAATATCTAATACACAATTAGAAGACCAGCCAACTTTAACCATTCAGCAATAAACATGACAAATCATCTACATATTAGCTAAGAGTTGCCCTGGCAACCCACCTACTGGGAAACATCATCTGTTCAAAAGCTGAACCTGACCGGAGAAACAGAAGAGACCAAGAGAGAGCTCTTAAAAACAGCCCAGCTCTATTTTCACAATGTGAGGGAGGAAGTGTATGGTTTTCCTAAAACCTCGTCCAGGTTATCTGAGCGATGGACAGCTAGCAGGAGCCTCGTGTGTGTGAACAGTAATGGTACACCAGTGTTAGCTTCTCAACGCTGGCTTCGTGTTAAGGCTAGGGCTGATTTCAAGGATTTACTGCTAACCTACAACGCATTACATGGGCTTGCTCTTACCCATCTTTCTGATTTGGTCCTTCCGTACATACCTACACGTACGCTATCGTCACAAGATGCAGGCCTCCTTATTGTCCCCAGAATTTCTTAGCAAACAGCTGGAAGCAGGACTTTCTCCTATAGAGCTCCATTTTTATGGAATGGTCTGCCTACCCATGTGAGAGACGCAGACTCGGTCTCAACCTTTAAGTCTTTATTGAAGACTCAGTAATTGAGTGTAGTCTGGCCCAGGAGTGTGAAGGTGAACGGAAAGGCTCTGGAGCAACAAACCGCCCTTGCCGTCTCTGCCTGGCCGGTTCCTCTCTCCACTGGGATTCTCTGCTCTCTAACCCTATTACAGGGGCTGAGTCACTGGCTTACTGGTGCTCTTCCATGCCGTCCCTAGGAGGGGTGCTTCACTTGAGTGGGTTGAGGTTTGGCGCCACCCTCGGGTTTGTGCCGTGGGGGAGATCTTCGTGGGCTATACTCAGCCTTGTCTCAGGGTTGCAGTTGGTGGTTGAAGATATCCCTCTAGCGGTGTGGGGGCTGTGCTTTGGCAAAGTGGGTGTGGTTATATTCTGCCTGTTTGGCCCTGTATGGGGGTATAGTCAGACGGGGCCACAGTGTCTCCCAACACCTGACTCAGCCTCCAGTCATTAGGCTGCAATAGTTTGTGTCGGAGGGGGGGGGGGCTGTTATATCTGGAGTATTTCTCCTGTCTTTTGTGTGTTCTTCCTCCCTCCCCTCAGGACTAACTGGCCTGATGACTCCTTGCTGTCCCCAGTCCACCTGGTCGTGCTGCTGCTCCAGTTTCAATTGTTCTGCCTGCGGCTGTGGAATCCTGACCTGTTCACCGGACGTGCTACCTTGTCCCGGACCTGCTGTTTTGGACTCTCTCTCTACCGCACCTGCGGTCTCTAACTCAATGATCGGCTATGAAAAGCCAACTGACATTTACTCCTGGGGTGCTGACCTGTGGCACCCTCAACAACCACTGTGATTATCATTATTTGACCCTGTTGGTCATCTATGAACATTTGAACATCTTGGCCATGTTCTGTTATAATTTCCACCAGGCACAGACAGAAGAGGACTGGCCACCCCTCAGAGCCTGGTTCCTCTCTAGGTTTCTTCCTAGGTTACTGCCTTTCTAGGGAGTTTTTCCTAGCCACCGTGCTTCTACATCTGCATTGCTTGCTGTTTGGGGTTTTAGGCTGGGTTTCTGTACAGCACGTTGAGACATCGGCTGATGTAAAACGGGATTTATAAAAACATTTGATTGATTGAGCTCTAAGCCTGTGGATTTGGTCTCAAATGGCATCCTTTTCCTCTATATAGCAAACTAGGCTTGGGCGGGTCCAGATTGTCATATGGTCATACCGTCCATGTGCCATCCCAGGATATTCAGCACAGAACATAAAGAGGGAGCTATTTCCAACGCCCACTGCCTCCGTAATCCAAAAGGTTATCAATGACGGATCACCACCTCAAGCTGAACCTCGGCAAGACGGAGCTGCTCTTCCTCCCGGGGAAGGACTGCCCGTTCCATGATCTCGCCATCACGGTTGACAACTCCATTGTTTCCACCTCCCAGAGCGCTAAGAACCTTGGCGTGATCCTGGACAACACCCTGTCGTTCTCAACTAACATCAAGGCGGTGGCCCGTTCCTGTAGGTTCATGCTCTACAACATCCGCAGAGTACGCCCCTGCCTCACACAGGAAGCGGCGCAGGTCCTAATCCAGGCACTTGTCATCTCCCGTCTGGATTACTGCAACTCGCTGTTGGCTGGGCTCCCTGCCTGTGCCATTAAACCCCTACAACTCATCCAGAACGCCGCAGCCCGTCTGGTGTTCAACCTTCCCAATCACGTCACCCCGCTCCTCCGCTCTCTCCACTGGCTTCCAGTTGAAGCTCGCATCCGCTACAAGACCATGGTGCTTGCCTACGGAGCTGTGAGGGGAACGGCACCGCAGTACCTCCAGGCTCTGATCAGGCCCTACACCCAAACAAGGGCACTGCGTTCATCCACCTCTGGCCTGCTCGCCTCCCTTCAGTTCCCGCTCAGCCCAGTCAAAACTGTTCGCTGCTCTGGCCCCCAATGGTGGAACAAACTCCCTCACGACGCCAGGACAGAGAGTCAATCACCACCTTCCGGAGACACCTGAAACCCCACCTCTTCAAGGAATACCTAGGATAGGATAAAGCAATCCTTCTCACCCCCCCTTAAATGATTTAGATGCACTATTGTAAAGTGGCTGTTCCACTGATGTCAGAAGGTGAATTCACCAATTTGTAAGTCGCTCTGGATAAGAGCGTCTGCTAAATGACTTAAATGTAAATGTAATGCTAGCAAGTATATGTAAAATCTCAGAGAATGCTAACTAAATGCTAATGAGCACACTTCTAAAATGTTATACAGTCTCTGGCCTAAACTATTTATCTGCAGGAAAGACATCCCCAGCTCATGAATTATACAAGCAACTACAAAATGCTAGTCACAGTTAGATGCTCACTCAAACAAATAGACAGCAAGGCTCTTGATCCAAGGGGGATTCTCTGCTGTTACCAGGGAAAGCTTGATTTTAGAAGAAGCTAACCACTTAGCTACACAGCTACTAAATTAGCAAAGCAAATGCACAACTGCAGAGCATTTAGCACATTTTATACAGTTAACTTATTAGTTAAGATCTCTAGCTGGAAAACATTTAGTTGTGAATTCCATACTGTAACTAGATCACCTGGTGCATGCTGCGCCCGTGAGTGACTCACAAGGCTCTGGTCTCTAGTCATTGTCTAAACGAATGAAAAACTACAGTGGAAAGAATTTAGACCTTGACTTTTCCCACGTTTTGATACATTACAGCCTTATTCTAAAATGTATTAAATTGTTTTTTCCCCCCTCATCAATCTACACACAATACCCATAATGACAAAGCAAAACAACAGGTTTAGACATTTTTTCAAATTATTTTAAGAAAGTAATGTAAAGTGAAATGTCAGAATAATAGTAGAGAGAATGCTTTATTTCAGCTTTTATTTCTTTCATCACATTACCAGTGGGTCAGAAGTTTACATACACTCAATTAGTATTTGGTAGCATTGCCTTTAAATTGTTTAACTTGATTCAAACGTTTCGGGTAGCCTTCCACAAGCTTCCCACAATAAGTTGGGTGAATTTTGGCCCATTCCTTCTGACAGAGCTTGTGTAATTGAGTCAGGTTTGTAGGCCTCCTTGCTCGCACATGCTTTTTCAGTTCTGCCCACAAATGTTCTACATGATTGAGGTCAGGGCTTTGTGATGGCCACTCCTATACCTTGACTTTGTTGTCCTTAAGCCATTTTGCCACAACTTTGGAAGTCTGCTCGGGGTCATTGTCCATTTGGAAGACCCATTTGCGACCAAGCTTTAATTTCCCGACTGATGTCTTGAGATGTTGCTTCAATATATCCACATAATTTCCCCTCCTCATGATGCCATCTATTTTGTGAATTGCTCCCATTTTTCCTCCAAACATCGTGATGGTCATTATGGCCAAACAGTTCTATTTCTGTTTCATCAGGACATTTCTCCAAAAAGTACGATCTTTGTCCCCATGTGCAGTTGCAAACCGTAGTCTGGCTTTATCACAGCGGTTTTGGAGCAGTGGCTTCTTCCTTGCTGAGTGGCCTTTCAGGTTATGTCAATATAGGACTCGTTTTACTGTGGATAGATACTTTGCACCTGTTTTCTCCAGTATCTTCACAAGGTCCTTTGCTGTTGTTCTGGGATTGATTTGCACTTTTCGCACCAAAGTACGTTCACCTCTAGGAGACGGCTGTGTGGTCCCATGGTGTTTATACTTGCGTACTATTGTTTGAACAGATGAACGTGGTACCTTCAGGCATTTGGAAATTGTTCCCAAGGATGAACCAGACTTGTGGCGGCCTGCAATTCTTTCTCTGAGGTCTTGGCTGATTTCTTTTGATTTTCCCATGATGTGAAGCAAAGAGGCACTGAGTTTGAAGGTAGGCCTTGAAATACATCCACAGGTACACCTCCAATTGACTTAAATGTCAATTATCCTATCAGGAACCATGACATCATTATCATTATAACATCATTATCTGGAATTTTCCAAGCTGTTTAAAGGCACAGTCAACCTAGTGCATGTAAACTTCTGACCCACTGGAATTGTGATACAGTGAATTATAAGGGAAATAATCTGTCTGTAAACAATTGTTGGAAAATTACGTGTCATGCAAAGTAGATGTCCTAACCAACTTGCCAAAACTAGAGTTTGTTAACAAGAAATGTATGGAGTGATTGAAAAACGAGTTTTAATGACTCCAACCTAAGTGTAAGTAAATGTCCGACTTCAACTAAGTATTCAGCCACTTTACACAGTACTTTGTTAAAGCACTTTTGGTAGCGATTACTGTCCCGAGTCTTCCTGGGTATGACACTACAAGCTTGCACATTAATTTTCAGGTCTCTCCAGAGATGTTCGATCAGGTTCAAGTCCGGGCTCTGGCTGGGCCACTCAAGGACATTGAGACTTGTCTGAAGCCACTCATGCGTTGTCTTGGCTGTGTGCTTTGGGTCGTTGTCCTATTGGAAGGTGAACCATTGCCCCAGTCTGAGGTCCTGAGTGCTCTGGAGCAAGTCTTGATCAAGGATCTGTCTAGACTTTGCTCAGTTCATTTTCCCCCTCGATCCTGGCTAGTCTCCTAGTTCCTGCCACAGAAAAACATCCCCACAGCATGATGCTGCCACCACCATGCTTCACCGTAGGGACGGTGCCAGGTTTCCCACAGACGTGACGCTTAGCATTCAGGCCAAGAGTTAGGGAGTCCTTTAGGTGCCTTTTGGCAAACTCCAAGCGGGCTGTCATATGCCTTTTACTGAGGAGGAACTTCCGTCTGGCCACTCTACCATAAAGGCCTGATTGATGGATTGCTGCAGAAATGGTTGTACTTCTGGAAGGTTCTCCCATCTCCACAGAAGAACTCTGGAGCTCTGTCACAGTGATCATCGGGTTCTTGGGCACCTCCCTGACCAAGGCCCTTCTCTCCCTGATTGCTCAGTTTGGCCGTGCGGACAGCTCTAGGAAGAGTCTTGGTGGTTCCAAACTTGTTCTTGGAGACCTTCAATGCTGCAGAAATGTTTTGGTACCCTTCCCCTGATCTACGCCTTGACACAATCCTGTCTTGGCTCTCTAAGGACAATTCCTTCGATCTCATGGCTTGGTTTTAGCTCTGACATGCACTGTCAACAGTGGGACCTTATATAGACAGGTGTGTGCCTTTCAAAATCAAGTCCAATCAATTTAATTTACCACAGGTGGACACCAATCAAGTTGTAGAAACATCTCAATGGCGATCAATGGAAACAGGATGCACCTGAGCTCAATTTCGAGTCTCATAGCAAATGTTCTGAATACTTATGTAAATAATTATTATTCATTATGTAAATAAGGTATCTGTTTTTTGTTTGTAACATATTTGTAAACATGTCTAAACCTGTTTTTGCTTTGTTATTATGGGGTACTGTGTGTAGATTGATGAGTCCATTTTTAAAAAACATTTTTTTAGAAAAAGGCTTGGACGTAAAGGTAAAAAATGACTTTAGTTTGTGTTTGAGGCGAAGAATTTTTTTATTTGAGAAGTTCCACAGTGATGGTGAGAAAAGACAATCAGAAATACTATCAGATCCCCAGATGGGAACATTTATACAGTAGGACTACATTTGCGCGCAACCTAGGCCTACTTCTTCAAGTAATCAGGTGCACTTCCTTTCTTAAGATTGACAGGAGCGCTCCAAACAAAAGACAATTAATACATTTACAACCCATACATGGGATTAAACTTTTGTTTAGTGTAGCCTAGGTTTGTACCAAACAAACATAGAAGACTAGAAATGATGGGAATTAATGGCAAATGTACTACTGATGATACTGGTGTGCCATCCCAGCAGCCTCTGCAATGGATTAGTCCACTCAGAAAGGCGTGAGGTGCCTTGTGTGCCGTACATTTTTTATATATTTGCCACTATTGGACAAAAAAATAAAGGAAAAAAAACTCAGTCCACCAACAGCCTATCAACCAAACAATCGACTAAATGGAGTCAGCAGTAGATAGGTGACAGGTAAGGTTGTGTCCCAATAGTTTAAAAATAGCTTCCTTTGCTCTTTACTTCATTATCATAGATAAATGAAAGGACTTGATTGGTTACTTTTAACATTATTGCTTTCACCTGTTGCCTTCAGTGATCTTGGAAAAGACGAGGCAAGATGAGAGTAATGAGGCCGGTCCTGGGAAAGGCAGGGCCAACAGCCTAGCCCTTTTCCTTCTGGCTGGGTGTCTGACAGACTGAACAGTCTCCCAGAACACACCTCTCTCCCATCTACACACTCAGGCCCAGTGAGGACAGATTTACACCCACCCAGAGACTGTTGCTGCAGGGCTGTCAAACACATGTGGTGGAGCAGGATGTGTGTAGAGAGCGGAGTGGGTCACTAAAACACCAGGTGTCGGAGGGAGCGTGGACAGCCCCGGTTCCCAGCCTCAGAGAAGAAGGGGAGGGGGGAGGAAAAGAGAGAGGTGAAGGCAGGGGGTTGTAACTGGGATTGGGAGCGGCTGGCTGGCCAGGGGTGTGGAGAGCAGAGGAGGAGGAGGAATGGAGGGCCTCTGATCCAGCTGTAGGAATGGCGGAAGCTGTTTCCTCCCCTGGCAGTCAGGGAGGGGTATAAACAGTCCTGTGTTGGCGAGAGGGTGGGAAAAACAGAGGAAGAACTGCTCAAAGAAAAGGAGGGGGGAGAAACAAAAATAGCGATGAAAGATATGGAGGGAGAAGAAGTGAGATGGAGGACTGCGTGAGAGAGGAAGGGGAACAGGTACAGACTACCAAGAGTGCTCCTGTGGTCTTTACACAGAACACATGCACGCAAACAATACCAGCACTAAGCTCACAGGAACAGCTCAAAAAGACCTGGGGTGAAGAGGCTCTCGTCTGGTGTGAGTGTGTGGCCGTGCTGGCGGGCGCATGCATCTGTATACACACGCCGTGTATATAAAAAGGACTCCTCCGCCTGTCTTCCCGTCTGCCTGTGTGTGTGTGAGTACTGTTATACACGTTCCCTCCATCAACGAGAGATAGAAAGAGAGAGCTAGAAAGTGAGTAAGAGAGCGAGAGAAAGAAAGAGCTAACGTTTCCCTTCCATCCAGTAACTACCAGACTCCTGGGGCTGAGTCCTGACCGAATACCTTTACGAGGGGCCGTCATCTCGCCTCCACAGAAGAGGAGCGTGTAAAAACAGATCGGAGGGGATTTCAAGTACCACCGTGTTCAGTTTTACACACACACACACACACACACACACACACACACACACACACACACACACACACACACACACACACACACACACACACACACACACACACACACACACACCTCCCAGCACGGCTAAACTGGTGGAATCTCCTGTTGAGTCTTGCAGGGGAGGGCGAAACAGCACACAGGTGTGCGAGAGGGGACATGCTTACGTCAGAGTTTAACCTAATTTCCCAGCTGCTCCCTACATCACAAGACTTTTGTTCGTACCATGTCACAAGTCTATCTCCATCACACACACAATAGCTCGGTATTGACTATTTACCAGGAAAAAGCATTGAATAACATGAAACGTTAACATCATAGATGGTTAACAAACATCATCAGATGATTCATGTTGGGTTCACAGACTAGATCTGGTGTCTCAAACTCATTTTGCATGGGGACTGCATTTGGATCGCAGGCCAGTAGTTGAGACTTCTTGAGAGGAGAAATTACAAGAGCATAACCACATATTGAACAACGAGACCGATATTTCAGATATAAAACGACAGGCTGTGGTCATTCTTGGTTAGGTTATAAAAAATCTTTGGAATAACTTTCAGCGAGAGTTCAAAACGTTCTAGTTGGAGTCCATAGTTGGACTTCCACACTTAGTCTTGTGACTGTGTGGCTCCCCTTGGAGACAGTAGTCGACCAAGCAAAATCATGGTCGACTGAAAGTCATCTGTCCTTTCGACCAATCGATTTGTAATCATTTTTAAGTGTATTGTCCATGTATAGACAGACACACCCTATGTGTTTTAATAAAATCAACTATATATCCATTGAGCTTGTCTGATGAAATATGACACAAATGACTCAAGAGGGAGTCAGAGATCAAAATAAATCAAAATAATCACCTGTCCCGACCATCCTCCTCCCGCTCCTACTGGCTTTCCCAGATTATGCAGTTACTCTCCTGAAGTTGCCGGTAATAGGCTACAAGAGGAGTCTGCAAAATCCTCATGTGGAATGCCAATTTATCTTAGCATTTTCTACCAATCTGCATTCCAGTTATGGTTTTCATTTGCACATTTCCGTGGAACAGTTTAATTTCGTATCTCAAAATCATTGTCATGTGGTTAATCAAAATTCGATCCAAATGTAAATGACAAACCTAAAAAGCATCTTCTATTGCCAACTATGTAAAAATAGCCTATAAAGTCAACAAATAAAAACATTGCAGCCTGCAGGTAGAAAATACCCTGATAAAAATAAATATCCTATAAATCACATTGTTGCAGACAAGCCATGCATTGCCAAACTTGAAACATTTAATCAACTACCAACTAATGTGTCCATCCAGAAGCTCATGTTTGCAACACTGTATAAAATATTCTGGACCCTTGGAGTTTCCTGCACCAGTGAGCTCAGGACAGACAGCTGTAAGCTATTTGCACGAGGGATAAGAAGAAATTATGTTTCCACTTTTCCCTTTTCACGCTTAGTGGTTATAAAAAGGGAGAAATGGAAAGATATTTCAAACACATTTGACAAACTATTGTTCACGCTTAGTGGTTATAAAAATGGAGAGAGATGGAATTATTTTTCAAATACATCGAGGAACTTTTGTTATTCTCAATGGATATAAAAAAACAGAAGTTTGCTTACTGTTTGAGGTGAAGAAAACACTATATTGAGAAGCCCCACAGCTCATTAGTAGTGGTGTGTTAAGCCAATCATACATAGTAATAAGATCCCCAAATGGGCACATTTATATGCCTACAGTTGAGCGCAGGCCAGGTAGCCTCTAGGCCTAATTCTATGCGTAATCTGGTGCGCGCGATTACCCAACATTGACAGGAGCGCTCCAAACAAAAGACAATTACTAAATTACTAAACTAAACTCGTAAAAGGAATGATATAAACCAAAACTTGTTTCTCACAAGTGTAGCATAGGTTGTCCACTCCGACAGTGAGAACGGTAAAAGACTAGAATAATATTATATTGAATGCAATAAGACTTTTTAACCTAACCAAACAAACATTACAGATTAGAAATAGGAATGAATGGTAAATGTACTAGAGGTCGACCGATTATGATTTTTCAAAGCCGATACCGATTAAATCGGGCCAATTTTTAAATATATATTTGTAATAATGACAATTACAACACTGAATGAACACTTAACTTAATATGATGCAAAAAATAAAATCAATTTTGTCTCAAATAAATAATGAAACATGTTCAATTTGGTTTCAATAATGCAAAAACACGAAAGTAAAAGTGCAATATGTGCCATGTAAAAAAAAAAAGCTAAGGTTTAAGTTCCTTGCTCAGAACATATGAAAGCTGGTGGTTCCTTTTAACATGAGTCTTCAATATTCCCAGGTAAGAAGTTTTAGGTTGTAGTTATTATAGGACTATTTCTCTCTATACCATTTTGTATTTCATATACCTTTGACCATTGGATGTTCTAATAGGTACTTTAGTATTGCCAGCCTAATCTCTTGAAGTCATAAACAATGCAATGCTTGAAGCACAGCAAAGAGCTGCTGGCAAATGCAAGACAGTTCTGTTTGAATGAATGCTTATGAGCATACTGCTGTCTACCACCGCTAGGTCAGACTGCTCTATCAAATCATAGATTTAATTATAATATATAATTATAATATACACACAGAAATATGAGCCTTAGGCCATTAATATAGTTAAATCCGGTAACTATCATTCCGAAAAAAAAACACTTATTCTTTCAGTGAAATACAGAACCGTTCAGTATTTTATCTAACGGGTGGCATCCATAAGTCTAAATATTGCTGTTACATTGCACAACCTTCAATGTTATGTCATATTTACGTAAAATCCTGGCAAATAAGTTCGCAACGAGCCAGGCGGCCCAAACTGTTGCATATACCCTGACTCTGCGTGCAATGAACGCAAGAGAAGTGACAAAATTTCCCTAGTTTAATATTGCCTGCTAACCTAGATTTATTTGAACTAAATAAGCAGGTTTAAGAAAATATACTTCTGTGTATTGATTTAAAAAAAGGCATTGATGTTTATGGTTAGGTACATTTGTAAAACGATTGTGCTTTTTTCGCAAATGCGCTTTTGTTAAATCATCTCCCGTTTGGCGAATTTGGCTGTCTTTGTTAGGAACAAATAGTCTTCACACAGTTTGCAACGAGCCAGGCGGCCCAAACTGCTGCATATACCCTGACTCTGATGCACAGAATGCAAGAGAAATGACACAATTTCCCAAGTTAAAAGAAATTCATGTGAGCAGGCAATATTACTTCCGGCGCCGACAGACATGGCCGCCTCGCTTCAAGTTCCTAGGAAACTATGCAGTTTGTTTTTTTACGTGTTATTTCTTACATTGGTACCCCAGGTCATCTTAGGTTTCATTACATACAGTCGAGAAGAACTACTGAATATAAGAGCAGCGTCAACTCACCATCAGTACGACCAAGAATATGACTTTCGCGAAGCGGATCCTGTGTTCCGCCTTTCACCCAGGACAAGGAATGGATCCCAGCCGGCGACCCAAAACAACGACTTCGTAAAAGGGGGAAACAAAGCGGTCTTCTGGTCAGACTCCGGAGACGGGCACATCGTGCACCACTCCCTAGCATACTTCTCGCCAATGTCCAGTCTCTTGACAACAAGGTTGATGAAATCCGAGCAAGGGTAGCATTCCAGAGGGACATCAGAGACTGTAACGTTCTTTGCTTCACGGAAACATGGCTCACTGGAGAGACGCTATCGGAGTCGGTGCAGACAGCTGGTTTCTCCACGCATCGCGCTGACAGAAACAAACATCTTTCTGGTGAGAAGAGGGGCGGGGACATATGCTTCATGGTTAACGAGACGTGGTGTGGTCACAACAACATACAGGAACTCAAGTCCTTCTGTTCACCTGATTTAGAATTCCTCACAATCAAATGTCGACCACATTATCTACCAAGGGAATTCTCTTCGATTATAATCACAGCCGTATATATTCCCCCCCAAGCAGACACATCGATGGCTCTGAACTAACTTTATTTGACTCTTTGCAAACTGGAATCCATATATCCTGAGGCTGATTTTAACAAGGCTAATCTGAAAACAAGACTCCCTAAATTGTATCAGCATATCGATTGCGCAACCAGGGCTGGAAAAACCTTGGATCATTGCTATTCTAACTTCCGCGACGCATATAAGACCCTGCCCCGCTCTCCTTTCGGAAAAGCTGACCATGACTCCATTTTGTTGATCCCTGCCTACAGACAGAAACTAAAACAAGAAGCTCCCACTCTGAGGTCTGTTCAACGCTGGTCCGACCAATCTGATTCCACACTCCAAGATTGCTTCCATCACGTGGACTGAGATATGTTTTGTATTGCATCAAACAGCAACATTGACAAATACGCTGATTCGGTGAGCGAGTTCATTAGAACGTGCGTTGAAGATGTCGTGAGAACATGAGAATGCTGTTCATCGACTACAGCTCGGCATTTAACACCATAGTGCCCTCCAAGCTCGTCATCAAGCTCGAGACCCTGGGTCTCGACCCCGCCCTGTGCAACTGGGTACTGGACTTCCTGACGGGCCGCCCCCAGGTGGTGAGGGTAGGCAACAACTTCTCCACCCCACTGATCCCCACAAGGGTGCATTCTGAGCCCTCTCCTGTACTCCCTGTTCACCCACGACTGCGTGGCCACGCACGCCTCCAACTCAATCATCAAGTTTGCGGAAGACACAACAGTGAGGAGGAGGTGAGGGCACTCGGAGTGTGGTGTCAGGAAAATAACCTCACACTCAATGTCAACAAAACTAAGGAGATGATTGTGGACTTCAGGAAACAGCAGAGGGAACACCCCCCTATCCACATCGATGGAACAGTAGTGGAGAGGGTAGTAAGTTTTAAGTTCCTCGGCGTACACATCACAGACAAACTGAATTGGTCCACCCACACAGACAGCATCGTGAAGAAGGCGCAGCAGCGCCTCTTCAACCACAGGAGGCTGAAGAAATTCGGCTTGTCACCAAAAGCACTCACAAACTTCTACAGATGCACAATCGAGAGCATCCTGTCGGGCTGTTTCACAGCCTGGTACGGCAACTGCTCCGCCCACAACCGTAAGGCTCTCCAGAGGGTAGTGAGGTCTGCACAACGCATCACCGGGGGTAAACTACCTGCCTTCCAGGACACCTACACCACACGATGTCACAGGAAGGCCATAAAGATCATCAAGGACAACAACCACCCGAGCCACTGCCTGTTCACCCCGCTATCATCCAGAAGGCGAGGTCAGTACAGGTGCATCAAAGCTGGGACCGAGAGACTGAAAAACAGCTTCTATTGCAAGGCCATCAGACTGTTAAACAGCCACCACTAACATTGAGTGGCTGCTGCCAACACACTGACTCAACTCCAGCCACTTTAACAATGGGAATTGATGGGAAATGATGTAAAATATATCACTAGCCACTTTAAACAATGCTACCTAATATAATGTTTACATACCCTACATTATTCATCTCATATGTATACGTATATACTGTACTGTATATCATCTACTGCATCTTTATGTAATACATGTATCACTAGCCACTTTAACTATGCCACTTTGTTTACATACTCATCTCATATACTGTACTCAATACCATCAACTGTATCTTGCCTATGCCGCTCTGTACCATCACTCATTCATATATCTTTATGTACATATTCTTTATCCCCTTACACTTGTGTCTATAAGGTAGTAGTTTTGGAATTGTTAGCTAGATTACTTGTTGGTTATTACTGCATTGTCGGAACTAGAAGCACAAGCATTTTTCTACCCTTGCATTAATATCTGCTAACCATGTGTATGTGACAAATAAAATTTGATTTGATTTGATTATTAACTAAATATGCAGGTTTAAAAATATATACTAGTGAATTGATTTTAAGAAAGGCGTTGATGTTTATGGTTAGGTACACATTGGTGCAACGACAGTGCTTCTTTTGCGAATGCGCTTGTTAAAAAATACAAATAAATAAATAAATAAAATCACCCGTTTGGCGAAGTAGGCTGTGATTCAATGATAAATTAACAGGCACCGCATCGATTATATGCAACGCAGGACAAGCTAGATATAGTCATATCATCAACCATGTGTAGTTAACTAGTGATTATGTTAAGATTGATTGTTTTTTATAAGATCCGGTTTATGCAGGCTCGCACCTTACCTTGGCTCCTTGCTGCACTCGCGTAACAGGTAGTCAGCCTGCCACGCTGTCTCCTCGTGGAGTGCAATATAATCAGCAATGATCAGTGTCCAAAAATGCCGATTGCTGATTGTTATGAAAACTTAAAATCGACCCTAAATAAAAATCGGCAACCCGACCTCTAAAATGTACTACTGGTGATACATGCAATGGGGAATGGATAGACTCGCAATCAAATGCAAATAATTCACACAATGAAGATATAAAACAATGAATGTGCACAAATTGGCGGGAGACATTCTGGAGAGAGAAGTGCATTATGCAGCCACATTCCCCTTCTTCTTGGACTGTGCCATCCCCGAACCTCCGCAATCAATTAGTTTAGTAAGATGGGCGCGAATAAGACAGGTGTCTAGTGGGCCATAAAAAATATACATACTAAAAAAGTACACTACTGTTCAAAACGTTTGGGGTCACTTAGAAACGTCCTTATTTTTTGTCCTTTAAAATAACAAATTGATCAGAATTACATTGTAGACATTGTTAATGTTGTAAATGGCTATTATAGCTGGAAACGGCAGATTTTTTATGGAATATCTACATAGGCGTACAGAGGCCAGCAACCATCACCCCTGTGTTCCAATGGCACATTATGTAAGCTAATCCAAGTTTATCATTTTAAAAGGCTAATTGAACATTAGAAAACCCTTTTTACAGTGATGTTAGCACAGCTGAAAACTGTTGTTCTGATTAAAGAAGCAATAAAACCTTCTTTAGACTAGTTGAGTATCTGGAGCATCAGCATTTGTGGGTTCGATTACAGGCTCAAAATGTCAGAAACAAAGATCTTTCTTCTGAAACTCGTCAGTCTATTCTTGTTCTGAGAAATGAATGCTATTCCATGCAAGAAATTGGAACGAAACTGAAGATTTCGTACAACGCTGTGTACTACTCCCTTCACAGAACAGAGCAAACTGGCTCTAACCAGAATAGAAACAGGAGTGGGAGGCCCCGGGGCACAACTGAGCAACAGGAAAAATACAGTGTCGAGTTAGCAGCTTCATTAAATAGTACCCGCAAAACACCAGTCACAACTTCAACAGTGAAGAGGGAACTCCGGGATGCTGGCCTTCTAAGCAGAGTTCCTCTGCCCAGTGTCTGTGTTCTTTTGCCCATCTTAATCTTTCATTTTTTTTGGACAGTATGAGATATGGCTTTTTCTTTGCAACTCTGCCTAGAAGGCCAGCATCCCAGAGTCGCCTCTTCTTTGGCGGCGAGGTGGCACACAGTGAGAGAGAGAGATGTGTATGTTTAAGGAAACACCTGAATACCTGTCTACCGAGCTGGCACCCAGGTAGGAGTGAAACATTAGCTCCTCTACAAAACAACATCAATAGCTGCAGGTGGAAGGCTTTAGCAATGCAGAGACCTTCACCAAACTTAGGGGGAAATAACAACAGTCTAGTGTTAGTGTGAGGGTGTGTGTGTGTCTAGGGTTCAAATTGACTAAACATTGACGTGTGACTCATAAGGGTGCCCTGATTGGTTTTGAGAGAGCCCAGCACCCTTATTTGTCTAACACTGTGTATGTGTGTGTGTGTGTGTATATGTGTGTGTGTGTGACCAAGACAACAAGGGCCTGGCAGCAGGACTCTGGTACTGCTTTTCACCAATGCACACATAGGAAAATACCATTCAAAAAATATATTTTGGTATTTATTTCATTAGTCCACTGTTGATACATTTCCTGAATGTCAGCAGTCACGTTGTCAAGACATTGCTTCTTCAATGTGTCACCTGCCACATGATCATGTGCTAATTGAGGTGGCAGCACAAAAAAAATGTGCTTCCCTCTGTTATCGGAGTGCGAGAGGGCGGACAGGCAGGCGTTGTGCGAGAGGGCGGGCGGGCAGGTGTTGTGCGAGAGGGCGGTCGGGCGGTGTGTGGCTCGTGTGTGTGAGAGTGCGAGCTAGTCTGGGCTTGTCGGCAATCCACTCGGCCGCTCCACAAATTGCTGTGTTTAATCAGTAGGGCTTCTTACCAGGGAGCAGGGCTGGGAGGGTGGACATGACAGGTGGCAGGCAGCATACTGTTAGCTACTGCTGCCTGACACTCTCCCTTCCTCTCTTTCCACCTCCTCTCCTGAGAGAAGCAAGTAAAGTCTCAAGCCTCATGGAGAGACAGACAGCGAGGAGAGAGAGAGAGACAGTGAGGAAAGAGCACGAGAGAGAGAGACAGCGTGGAAAGAGTGAGAGAGCGAGGAAAGAGCGAGAGAGACCGACAGCGTGGAAAGAGCGAGAGAGAGACAGCGAGGAAAGAGAGAGAGAGAGAACGTGGAAAGAGCGAGAGAGAGAGAGAGAGCGCGGAAAGAGCGCGAGAGAGAGACAGCGAGGAAAGAGCGAGAGAGAGACAGCGAGGAAAGAGCGAGAGAGAGCGAGAGAGAGAGAGCGAGCGCGGAAAGAGACAGCGGAAAGAGGAAAGAGCGAGAGAGACAGCGAGGAAAGAGCGAGAGGAAAGAGCGAGAGAGAGAGAGAGAGAAAGACAGCGAGGAAAGAGCGACCGAGAGAGAGACAGCAAGGAAAGGAGAAGAGCGAGGAAAGAGAGAGAGACAGCGAGGAAAGAGACAGAGAGAGCGAGAGGAAAGAGAGAGAGAGAGAGACAGCGAGGAAAGAGCGAGGAGAGAGACAGCGAGGAAAGAGCGAGAGAGAGACAGCGAGGAAAGAGAGAGCGAGAGAGAGACAGCGAGGAAAGAGCGAGAGAGAGACAGCGAGGAAAGAGCGAGAGAGAGACAGCGAGGAAAGAGCGAGAGAGAGACAGCGAGGAAAGAGCGAGAGAGAGAGAGACAGCGAGGAAAGAGCGAGAGAGAGACAGCGAGGAAAGAGCGAGAGAGCGAGGAAAGAGCGAGAGAGAGACAGCGAGGAAAGAGCGAGAGAGAGAGAGACAGCGAGGAAAGAGCGAGAGAGAGACAGCGAGGAAAGAGCGAGAGAGAGACAGCGAGGAAAGAGCGAGAGAGAGACAGCGAGGAAAGAGCGAGAGAGAGACAGCGAGGAAAGAGCGAGAGAGAGACAGCGAGGAAAGAGCGAGAGAGAGACAGCGAGGAAAGAGCGAGAGAGAGACAGCAAGGAAAGAGAGAGAGAGACAGCGAGGAAAGAGCGAGAGAGAGAGAAGAGGAAAGAGAACGAGGATCAAGAGAAAGAACATGTTTCTCGAAGGAGAAAATGTGTGTCTTTCCCAATGGAAGGCACATGGTACAGTGAGGGAAAAAAGTATTTGATCCCCTGCTGATTCTGTACATTTGCCCACTGACAAAGAAATGATCAGTCTAATTTTAATGGTAGGTTCATTTGAACAGTGAGAGACAGAATAACAACAACAAAAATCCAGAAAAGCGCATGTCAAAAATGTTATAAATTGATTTGCATTTTAATGAAGGAAATAAGTATTTGACCCCTCTGCAAAACATGACTTAGTACTAAGTGGCAAAACCCTTGTTGTCAATCAGAGGTCAGACGTTTCTTGTAGTTGGCCCCCAGATTTGCACACATCTCAGGAGGGATTTTGGCCCTGGCTGAGGGAAGGAGGTTCTCACCCAAGATTTGATGGTACATAGCCCCGTCTATCGTCCCTTTGATGCTGTGAAGTTGTCCTGTCCCCTTAGCAGAAAAACACCCCCAAAGCATAAAGTTTCCACCTCCATGTTTGACGGTGGGGATGGTGTTCTTGGGGTCATAGGCAGCATTCCTCCTCCTCCAAACACGGCGAGTTGAGTTGATGCCAAAGAGCTCCATTTTGGTCTCATCTGACCACAACACTTTCACCCAGTTGTCCTCTATTTCATTCAGATGTTCATTGGCAAACTTCAGATGGGCATGTATATGTGCTTTCTTGAGCAGGGGGACCTTGCAGGCGCTGCAGGATTTCAGTCCTTCACGGCATAGTGTGTTACCAATTGTTTTTTTGGTGACTATGGTCCCAGCTGCCTTGAGATCATTGACAAGATCCTCCCATGTAGTTCTGGGCTGATTCCTCACCGCTCTCCTGATCATTGCAACTGAGATCTTGCATGGAGCCCCAGGCCGAGGGAGATATTCGCACCAACTGTTGTCACCTTCTCACCAAGCTGCTTGGCGATGGTCTTGTAGCCCATTCCGGCCTTGTGTAGGTCTACAATCTTGTCCCTGACATCCTTGGAGAGCTCTTTGGTCTTGGCCATGGTGGGGAGTTTGGAATCTGATTGAATGATTTAAGAGTGTGCTCCTAATCTCAGCCCGTTGCCTGTATAAAAGACACCTGGGAGCCAGAAATCTTTCTGATTGAGAGGGGGTCAAATACTTATTTCCCTCATTAAAATGCAGATCAATTTATGACATTCTTGACATGCATTTGTCTGGATTTTTTTGTTGTTATTCTGTCTCTCACTGTTCAAATAAACCTACCATTAAAATGATAGATTGATCATTTCTTTGTCAGTGGGCAAACATACAAAATCAGCAGGGGATCAAACACTTTTTCCCTCACTGCATGTTACAGTCCTCTATGTTACAGTCCTTTCTGTCCTCTATGTTACAGTCCTCTATGTTACAGTCCTTTCTGTCCTCTATGTTACAGTCCTCTGTGTTACAGTCCTCCATGTCCATTATGTTACAGTCCTCTATGTTACAGACATCTATGTCCCCTGTCTTACAGCCTTCTATGTTACAGTTCTCCATGTCCTCCACTACAGTTCTCTATGTTACAGTCCTCTCTGTTATAGTCTTCTATGTTACTGTCTACTATGTTGCAGTCCTTTATTTCCTCTATGTTACAAACCTCTATGTTACAGTCCTCTATGTCCATTATGTTATACAGTCCTCTATGTTTACAATCCTCTATGTTACAGTCTTCTATGGTACAGTCATCTATGTCCTCTATGTTACAAGCCTCTATATCCTCTATGTTACAGGCCTCTATGTTACTGTCCTCTATGTATTCTATGTTACTGTCCTCTATGTTACAGTCCTTTATATCCTCTATGTATTCTATGTTACAGCCCTCTATGTTACAGTCCTTTATATCCTCTATGTATTCTATGTTACAGTCCTTTATATCCTCTATGTATTCTATGTTACTGTCCTTTATATCCTCTATGTATTCTATGTTACAGTCCTTTATATCCTCTATGTATTCTATGTTACAGCCCTCTATGTTACAGTCCTTTATATCCTCTATATATTCTATGTTACAGCCCTCTATGTTACAGTCCTTTATATCCTCTATGTATTCTATGTTACAGTCCTTTATATCCTCTATGTATTCTATGTTACTGTCCTTTATATCCTCTATGTTACAGCCCTCTATGTTACAGTCCTTTATATCCTCTATGTATTCTATGTTACAGCCCTCTATGTTACAGTCCTTTATATCCTCTATGTATTATATGTCACTGTACTCTATGTTACAGTCCTTTATATCCTCTATGTATTCTATGTTACAGCCCTCTATGTTACAGTCCACTATGTTACAGTACTCTATGTTACAGTCCTTTATATCCTCTATGTATTCTATGTTACAGCCCTCTATGTTACAGTCCTTTATATCCTCTATGTATTATATGTTACAGCCCTCTATGTTACAGTCCTTTATATCCTCTATGTATTCTATGTTACTGCCCTCTATGTTACAGTCCTTTATATCCTCTATGTATTATATGTTACTGTCCTCTATGTTACAGTCCTTTATATCCTCTATGTATTCTATGTTACAGCCCTCTATGTTACAGTCCTTTATATCCTCTATGTATTCTATGTTACTGTCCTCTATGTTACAGTCCTTTATATCCTCTATGTATTCTATGTTACTGTCCTCTATGTTACAGTCCTTTATATCCTCTATGTATTCTATGTTACAGCCCTCTATGTTACAGTCCTTTATATCCTCTATGTATTCTATGTTACAGCCCTCTATGTTACAGTCCTTTATATCCTCTATGTATTATATGTTACAGCCCTCTATGTTACAGTCCTTTATATCCTCTATGTTACAGCCCTCTATGTTACAGTCCTTTATATCCTCTATGTATTCTATGTTACAGCCCTCTATGTTACAGTCCTTTATATCCTCTATGTATTCTATGTTACAGCCCTCTATGTTACAGTCCTTTATATCCTCTATGTTACAGCCCTCTATGTTACAGTCCTTTATATCCTCTATGTTACAGCCCTCTATGTTACAGTCCTTTATATCCTCTATGTATTCTATGTTACAGCCCTCTATGTTACAGTCCTTTATATCCTCTATGTATTATATGTTACAGCCCTCTATGTTACAGTCCTTTATATCCTCTATGTTACAGCCCTCTATGTTACAGTCCTTTATATCCTCTATGTATTCTATGTTACAGCCCTCTATGTTACAGTCCTTTATATCCTCTATGTATTCTATGTTACTGTCCTCTATGTTACAGTCCTTTATATCCTCTATGTATTCTATGTTACAGCCCTCTATGTTACAGTCCTTTATATCCTCTATGTTACAGCCCTCTATGTTACAGCCCTCTATGTTACAGTCCTTTATATCCTCTATGTTACAGCCCTCTATGTTACAGTCCTTTATATCCTCTATGTTACAGTCCTTTATATCCTCTATGTTACAGCCCTCTATGTTACAGTCCTTTATATCCTCTATGTATTCTATGTTACAGTCCTCTATGTTACAGTCCTTTATATCCTCTATGTTACAGCCCTCTATGTTACAGTCCTTTATATCCTCTATGTTACAGTCCTTTATATCCTCTATGTTACAGCCCTCTATGTTACAGTCCTTTATATCCTCTATGTATTCTATGTTACAGCCCTCTATGTTACAGTCCTTTATATCCTCTATGTATTCTATGTTACTGTCCTCTATGTTACAGTCCTTTATATCCTCTATGTATTCTATGTTACAGCCCTCTATGTTACAGTCCTTTATATCCTCTATGTTACAGCCCTCTATGTTACAGCCCTCTATGTTACAGTCCTTTATATCCTCTATGTTACAGCCCTCTATGTTACAGTCCTTTATATCCTCTATGTTACAGTCCTTTATATCCTCTATGTTACAGCCCTCTATGTTACAGTCCTTTATATCCTCTATGTATTCTATGTTACAGTCCTCTATGTTACAGTCCTTTATATCCTCTATGTTACAGCCCTCTATGTTACAGTCCTTTATATCCTCTATGTATTATATGTCACTGTACTCTATGTTACAGTCCTTTATATCCTCTATGTTACAGCCCTCTATGTTACAGTCCTTTATATCCTCTATGTATTCTATGTTACAGTCCTCTATGTTACAGTCCTTTATATCCTCTATGTTACAGCCCTCTATGTTACAGTCCTTTATATCCTCTATGTATTATATGTCACTGTACTCTATGTTACAGTCCTTTATATCCTCTATGTATTCTATGTTACAGCCCTCTATGTTACAGTCCTTTATATCCTCTATGTATTATATGTCACTGTACTCTATGTTACAGTCCTTTATATCCTCTATGTATTCTATGTTACAGCCCTCTATGTTACAGTCCTTTATATCCTCTATGTATTCTATGTTACTGTCCTTTATATCCTCTATGTTACAGCCCTCTATGTTACAGTCCTTTATATCCTCTATGTATTCTATGTTACAGCCCTCTATGTTACAGTCCTTTATATCCTCTATGTATTATATGTCACTGTACTCTATGTTACAGTCCTTTATATCCTCTATGTTACAGTCCTTTATATCCTCTATGTTACAGCCCTCTATGTTACAGTCCTTTATTTCCTCTATGTATTCTATGTTACAGCCCTCTATGTTACAGTCCTTTATATCCTCTATGTATTCTATGTTACAGCCCTCCATGGTGGAGAGTTTGGAATCTGATTGATTGCTTCTGTGGACAGGTGTCTTTTATACAGGTAACAAACTGAGATTAGGGGCACTCCCTTGAAGAGTGTGTTCCTAATCTCAGCTCGTTACCTGTTTAAAAGACACCTGGGAGCCAGAAATCTTTCTGATTGAGAGGGGGTCAAATACTTATATCCCTCATTCATTTTTTTGTTGTTATTCTGTCTCTCACTGTTCAAATAAACCTACCATTAAAATTATAGACTGATCATTTCTTTGTCAGTGGGCAAACGTACAAAATCAGCAGGGGATCAAATACTTTTTCCCCTCACTGTATAGGCTATAGGTAAATAAGCTATACAGTGGTCAGCCAGCCTTTTGCCTTTTCTTAGGCAGTCACTGTAAATAAGAATTTGTTCTTAACTGACTTGCCTAGTTAAATAAAGTTTAAATAAATAAAAATGAAAAAGCAGACACCCTCCTTCTGAGCAGCTGTCAATCTGTACCAGTAACAGAAACAGGAGAGATCTACTCGACCCTGTCCAATGAGTGACGACTTCACCTCTTCTTCATGGTAACCATGACTACATGCTGTGGCGGATTTAGGTATGGCCTAGATGAGCGGCATCTTGCCGGGGGTGGCACGGGGCACCCGCACAAAATAAATAAATAAAAGATATACCATATTCAGAATGTGGACATTTGTGCGATCGGTTTTCTATCGCTCATTTGCACATCACATCAAGGATATCATGTCACCGTGTGGGACTGTAGGTATTTTAACCTTGTCTGAGTGGGTGCCACGATTCTAGTTTGTGAGCTAAGTAGGCTACTTCCTGGGAAGGTCTCCCACTCAGAAGTACGAGATGGGGGGTAGGTTGACCTCAGGTCTCCCCATTGGAAGCCCGAGGTAGGGGTAGGTTGACCTCAGGTCTCCCCACTGGAAGCCCGAGGTAGGGGGGGGGGTTGACCTCAGGTCTCCCCACTGGAAGCCCGAGGTAGGGGGGGGGGTAGGTTGACCTCAGGTCTCCCATTGGAAGCCCGAGGTAGGGGTGGGGGTAGGTTGACCTCAGGTCTCCCCACTGGAAGCCCGAGGTAGGGGGTGGGGGGGGGTGGTAGGTTGACCTCAGGTCTACCCACTGGAAGCCCGAGGTAGGGGGTGGGGGAATTACCAAGGTCTCCCACTGGAAGCCTGAGGTAGGGGGAGCGGGGAATCTATCAATTTGTAAGTCGCTCTGGATAAGAGTGTGTACAGTACTAATGACTTAAATGTAAATGTAAATGTAGTTTGTACAGTAGTTTGAAATTGCAATTAGATGTGTAATTTAGTTTGTGTAGTTTGTGTGTTAGTTTGAAATTCAATAGTGTACTAATCAGGTTCTCTTATTTATAAGTGTGTTATTCTATGTGTGTATTTGTGTCATATAGGATTTGTGCAATTTAGTTTTATTTGTGTTTTTTTTGTTTGCAATAAGGTAATTATTAAATTCTCTTTTCTATTTGTATTCATATACTACAATTTGTTTCCATTTGTCTTTGTTAATTATTTTTGATATTTATGAATCTTATTTTTTGTATATGTTTTTAAAATGTCATGATTATTTACAGGTGTTCAAAAAAAAAGTACAGTTAGTGCAGAATGGAGGGGGGGGGGGGGTTCACCCTGGGAGCCATACAACCTCGAACCGCCACTGCCTACGTGGAGCTGTACACCACATCAAGTTACTCATGCAAGCAGTAAAATTAGATACAAAAAACCCCAGATAAAATATACACCTTATGGAGCAGTGGGGACTGTGAAGCAACACAAACACATGGATACAAACACACAATAACATACACACTAAACATTTTGTGTTGTAGGTATGTGGTAGTGGAGTAGGGACCTGAGGGAACACACTTAATCTGTTGTGAATGTTTTTTGTTACATGTAGAACTGCCTTAATTTAGCTGGACCACAGGAAGGGTAGTTGCTGCCTTGGCAGCAGCTAATGGGATCCATAATAAATACAAAGATAAAAACACCACTGCCATCTAGTGGTGACCGGTATATTGCACTAAATACACAATTTACAGTGCCATCAAATCAATGAAAACTTACAGCCGATTCAATCACATTCATTTATCTGCTTAAAAAGTCTCTGTTGCTCCTCATATTATCAAAATAATATAAATGATTTTCCATAATATAGGTAGTAATCTATTCACTATTATAAACTGAGCGGTTCAAACCCTGAATGCTGATTGGCTGAAAGCCAGATACGACAAAACATTTCTTTATAATGCTCTAATTACCTTGGCAACCAGTTTATAACAGCAATAAGGCTCCTCAGGGGTTTGTGGTATATGGTCAATATACCACGACTAAGGGCTGTATCCAGGCACTCAGCAATGCGTCGTGCCCAAGAACAGCCCTTTGCCGTGGTATATTGGCCATAAACCACACCCCCTCGGAACTTATTGCTTAAAGAAGGTATAAGCAGGAGCACAAATGTGACTGTAACGATACCATTCTAGTTGAACCCAAATGTGACTAACGATACCATTCTAGTTGAACCCAAATGTGACCGATACCATTCTAGTTGAACCCAAAACTAACAAATGTGACAAATGTGACTAACGATACCATTCTAGTTGAACCCAAATGTGACTAACGATACCATTCTAGTTGAACCCAAATGTGACTAACGATACCATTCTAGTTGAACCCAAATGTGACTAACGATACCATTCTAGTTGAACCCAAATGTGACTGTAACGATACCATTCTAGTTGAACCCAAATGTGACTAACGATACCATTCTAGTTGAACCCAAATGTGACTAACGATACCATTCTAGTTGAACCCAAATGTGACTAACGATACCATTCTAGTTGAACCCAAATGTGACTGTAACGATACCATTCTAGTTACGATACCATTCTAGTTGAACCCAAATGTGACTGTAACGATACCATTCTAGTTGAACCCAAATGTGACGATACCATTCTAGTTGAACCCAAATGTGACTAACGATACCATTCTAGTTGAACCCAAATGTGACTAACGATACCATTCTAGTTGAACCCAAATTCTAACGATACCATTCTAGTTGAACCCAAATGTGACTAACGATACCATTCTAGTTGAACCCAAATGTGATTCTAGTTAACAATACCATTCTAGTTGAACCCAAATGTGACTAACGATACCATTCTAGTTGAACCCAAATGTGACTAACGATACCATTCTAGTTGAACCCAAATGTGACTAACGATACCATTCTAGTTGAACCCAAATGTGACTAACGATACCATTCTAGTTGAACCCAAATGTGACTAACGATACCATTCTAGTTGAACCCAAATGTGACTAACGATACCATTCTAGTTGAATCCAAATGTGACTAACGATACCATTCTAATTGAACCCAAATGTGACTAACGATACCATTCTAGTTGAACCCAAATGTGACTAACGATACCATTCTAGTTGAACCCAAATGTGACTAACGATACCATTCTAGTTGAACCCAAATTGGTGTAATGTAGCCTGTGTGTATACACCCAGTGTGTGTGTGTGTGTGTGTGTGTGTGTGTGTGTGTGTGTGTGTGTGTGTGTGTGTGCACTCAGTGTGTGTGTGTACTCAGTGTGTGTGTGTGTACTCAGTGTGTGTGTGTGTACTCAGTGTGTGTGTGTGTACTCAGTGTGTGTGTGTGTACTCAGTGTGTGTGTGTGTGTTTAGGTGACTCACTAAGTTCTTCTGCCAGCTGTACTCTGCGTCCGGTGATGAGGTGGACCTTCCTCTCGTTGTCCTCACCAAAGTCCTCCAGCACCTCCTTCACGTTCTTTTCCAGGCGCCGGACTGAGTGTGCAAATGCAAACACACACAGACACACACACCCAGACACAACCCCACACACACACAGAGACAAAATGTCAGACATCAAAGATAAAGGGAACACAGGCCTCCAGACAGACAAGACAAGGCGGGCCTCCAGACAGGCGGGCCTCCAGACAGACAAGACAAGGCGGGCCTCCAGACAGACAAGACAAGGCGGGCCTCCAGACAGACAAGACAAGGCGGGCCTCCAGACAGACAAGACAGACAGGCGGGCCTCCAGACAGTCGGGCCTCCAGACAGACAAGACAGACAAGACGGACCTCCAGACAGACAAGGCAGGCCTCCAGACAGACAAGGCAGGCCTCCAGGCAAGACAAGACAAGACAAAGCATGCCTCCAGACAAGACAAGGCAGGGCAGGCCTCCAGACAAGACAGGGCAGGCCTCCAGACAAGGCAGGGCAGGCCTCCAGACAAGGCAGGGCAGGCCTCCAGACAAGGCAGGGCAGGGCAGGCCTCCAGACAAGACAAGGCAGGGCAGGCCTCCAGACAAGACAAGGCAGGGCAGGCCTCCAGACAAGACAAGGCAGGGCAGGCCTCCAGACAAGACAAGGCAGGGCAGGCCTCCAGACAAGACAAGGCAGGGCAGGCCTCCAGACAAGACAAGGCAGGGCAGGCCTCCAGACAAGACAAGGCAGGGCAGGCCTCCAGACAAGACAAGGCAGGGCAGGCCTCCAGACAAGACAAGGCAGGGCAGGCCTCCAGACAAGACAAGGCAGGGCAGGCCTCCAGACAAGACAAAGGGCAGGCCTCCAGACAAGACAAGGCAGGGCAGGCCTCCAGACAAGACAAGGCAGGGCAGGCCTCCAGACAAGTCAAGGCAGGGCAGGCCTCCAGACAAGTCAAGGCAGGGCAGGCCTCCAGACAAGACAAGCCAGGGCAGGCCTCCAGACAAGACAAGGCAGGGCAGGCCTCCAGACAAGACAAGGCAGGGCAGGCCTCCAGACAAGTCAAGGCAGGGCAGGCCTCCAGACAAGACAAGGCAGGCCTCCAGACAAGGCAAGGCAGGGCAGGCCTCCAGACAAGGCAAGGCAGGGCAGGCCTCCAGACAAGGCAGGGCAGGCCTCCAGACAAGGCAGGGCAGGCCTCCAGACAAGGCAGGGCAGGCCTCCAGACAAGGCAAGGCAGGCCTCCAGACAAGGCAAGGCAGGCCTCCAGACAAGGCAAGGCAGGCCTCCAGACAAGGCAAGGCAGGCCTCCAGACAAGACAGGCCTCCAGACAAGACAAGAAAGCCCTCCAGACAGGAGCCTATACAGCCCTGTAACACAGCCCTAGATCTAGTCCCAGCCTACCCTCTGTGTTGATGAGCTGCTGTCTGAGTGTGTTGGCTGTGATGAGCAGCATCCTCTGAATCCTCCAGAACAGGACTACATCATTGCACTCCAGCTGTGGTGAGAGAGAAACATGATAGTCATGCACTGAGACAGGGCATGTATTATATTATTAAGTTACATGCAACAGTCAGAGACAACAGGATGTTGTGTAGATGGACAACTTACTACAGTCCACAAAGGGTTACAAAATTCCAATATCTTTCCCAGATTTCCAAGATATTCCAAAAATCTTTCCAGGAATCTTCCAACCGGGATTTCTGGAATTACAGAGAACGTTGGGAAAGTTACTGGAATTTTGCAAACCTACGTTCCTCTGAAAACCTACCTTTCCTCTGAAAACCTACCTTTCCTCTGAAAACCTACCTTTCCTCTGAAAACCTACCTTTCCTCTGAAAACCTACCTTTCCTCTGAAAACCTACCTTTCCTCTGAAAACCTATGTCCCTCTGAAAACCTACCTTTCCTCTGAAAACCTACCTTTCCTCTGAAAACCTACCTTTCCTCTGAAAACCTACGTCCCTCTGAAAACCTACGTCCCTCTGAAAACCTACGTCCCTCTGAAAACCTACGTCCCTCTGAAAACCTACGTCCCTCTGAAAACCTACGTCCCTCTGAAAACCTACGTCCCTCTGAAAACCTACGTCCCTCTGAAAACCTACGTCCCTCTGAAAACCTACGTCCCTCTGAAAACCTACGTCCCTCTGAAAACCTACGTCCCTCTGAAATCAGCTAACTCTGGCGGCTTACCAAAGAGCCTAGGACCCTTACCTCCGAGTCAACAAATTGTCTCTGGTAGTAGTAGAAGCCTCGTCTACACAGGTTACAGTGATGCAGCGCCTTCTGCAGGAAGTGACGTCGGTACAGCTGGTGCCACGTGTCCTTGATCTAGAAATACAGGAAGTAAAAGAGGGAACCGGAGTGAGAGAGGAAATTTATAGGCAAAAGACGTGCAGAGCTGTGGGCGAGAGCTGTAACTCTTCCTGGCACATCACATATACAACCCCAACGGAGACGGGGTTCAATACCCGCGTCCACCTCTCCCACACCTGCTGGTCTCCCTCTCTGATTACATTACTGTCTGAAGTAAGAATAGGTATAAGTCCTCAAAACAGACAATGTCAAAAATCCATACTTAACTAAAGATCACATTGTTTTCAAATACAGTAAAAGTAATTGGTGGAATGTGTCTTGAAGACAACGTTCATTTGCCGGGGGCACAAAAAAAAACAAGGCAAGCATCACACAGTTCTTCTCCCGAAATTCCATTTCCCCTCCATGTTTCACTCATTCAATTGCGTTCCGACCGCTCCCTCTGCACACAAGCTCCAGTTCGGCCTACAGAAATAAATGCCTATAAGGTGGGCATAAAAAATCCCTCTAACTGACTGGATACACAAGCTACATTCCATGCCAAACGACAACAGATTTATCACTAATTCAAAATGGACTGGTTAATTGAAGTACGGAAGTGTGTTCAAACAACCAGCTGCAGTTTGGGAATAATTGCTTCTCGTCTATTTTCCGCTTAGGCTTCTTTGCGAACTGCTAGTACCATTTAGAATAGGTTAGCCTAGGCTATAACCCCACTAAACATACAGGTTCCACACTGAGCATATGGAAACACACTTTGATGAAGACAAAGAGCATATTTTCATCAGAGTCATTAAGCTATGGCCTACTCATCAAATAGATGTAGTGGCTGTAATTCATCACCATGCAGCCAGTGTCCAATGTAGAACTGTTAATACCGTTAGAAAATGACAAAGAACACGCAAAATAAAATCTATCAAATGTCTGCAGGCCATTAGCAAAAAGACGACAGATTTTGGTTTGTAACCCTGAAAAACGATTGGTCTTTCAAAAGAGCCAAACTAAGCCCCGTTTCAAACGGTCCCAGAGAATAACTCTCCCAGAGAGGCACCACTTCGCAATGGCAAGGGCTGTTCTCTCGTGGGCTGTTCCCTTGTGGGCTGTTCCCTCGTGGGCTGTTCCCTCGTGGGCTGTTCCCTCGTGGGCTGTTCCCTCGTGGGCTGTTCTCCTCTATTAGACAAGGGCTGTTCTCCTCTGTGGGCTGTTCCACTTCTATTAGACAAGGGCTGTTCCTCGTGGGCTATTCCTCGTCTCCTCATGTGGAAAAATATTCTGTTCTATTTTATTCTGTTATATTACATCATGTTTTTTTTGCTATAAAATAGGTGTCTTGACTGTAGGGCCCCTGACCCCATTTAGTCGACTGGTCTATTGAATGGTCGACAGGCTGTTGGTCGACCAAGATTTCTTTAGAAAAGCAGTAGACCCCCCAATAAATGGTGTACAAGATACTTGTCTGATTGGTACTAGTCTGAGTACCATTGTGGAGGCCGTAAGACATGTGCTACTGAAATTGTATGAGGTTATATTACGTAAGAACACTAATAACATTTGTATTATTGAATTGGCGACTTTTCCTCAACCATGCTGCTAAGTGGATAATAGAGAAGTTAACCAGAATATTGGTGTTGAGAACAACGAGGCAGCAGCGGAGTTCGGGGACGAGAGAACAGCCCTTGTCTAATGGAAGTGAGGAGACGAGAGAACAGCCCTTGTCTAATGGAAGTGAGGAGACAAGTCCCCATTTAGTCCCTTGTCTAATGGAAGGCTGAGGAGACTTTAGAGAACAGCCCTTGTCTAAAGAAGTGAGGAGACAAGAGAACAGCCCTTGTCTAATGGAAGTGAGGTTATATTACGTAAGAACAGCTAATAACCTTGTCTAATAGAAGTGAGTGGATAATAGAGAAGAACAGCCCTTGTCTAATGGAAGTGAGGAGACGAGAGAACAGCCCTTGTCTAATGGAAGTGAGGAGACAAGAGAACAGCCCTTGTCTAATGGAAGTGAGGAGACGAGAGAACAGCCCTTGTCTAATAGAAGTGAGGAGACAAGAGAACAGCCCTTGTCTAATGGAAGTGAGGAGACGATAGAACAGCCCTTGTCTAATAGAAGTGAGGAGGCGAGAACAGCCCTTGTCTAATAGAAGTGAGGAGACGAGAGAACAGCCCCTGTCTAATAGAAGTGAGGAGACGAGAACAGCCCTTGTCTAATAGAAGTGAGGAGACGAGAACAGCCCTTGTCTAATAGAAGTGAGGAGACGAGAGAACAGCCCTTGTCTAATAGAAGTGAGGAGACGAGAGAACAGCCCTTGTCTAATAGAAGTGAGGAGACGAGAGAACAGCCCTTGTCTAATAGAAGTGAGGAGACGAGAGAACAGCCCTTGTCTAATAGAAGTGAGGAGACGAGAGAACAGCTCTTGTCTAATAGAAGTGAGGAGACGGGAGAACAGCCCTTGTCTAATAGAAGTGAGGAGACGAGAGAACAGCCCTTGTCTAATAGAAGTGAGGAGACAAGAGAACAGCCCTTGTCTAATAGAAGTGAGGAGACTAGAGAACAGCCCTTGTCTAATAGAAGTGAGGAGACGAGAGAACAGCCCTTGTCTAATAGAAGTGAGGAGACGATAGAACAGCCCTTGTCTAATAGAAGTGAGGAGACGAGAGAACAGCCCTTGTCTAATAGAAGTGAGGAGACGAGAGAACAGCCCTTGTCTAATGGAAGTGAGGAGACGAGAGAACAGCCCTTGTCTAATGGAAGTGAGAAGACGATAGAACAGCCCTTGTCTAATAGAAGTGAGGAGATGAGAGAACAGCCCTTGTCTAATAGAAGTGAGGAGACGAGAGAACAGCCCTTGTCTAATAGAAGTGAGGAGACGAGAGAACAGCCCTTGTCTAATAGAAGTGAGGAGACGAGAGAACAGCCCTTGTCTAATAGAAGTGAGGAGACGAGAGAACAGCCCTTGTCTAATAGAAGTGAGGAGACAAGAGAACAGCCCTTGTCTAATAGAAGTGAGGAGACGAGAGAACAGCCCTTGTCTAATAGAAGTGAGGAGACGAGAGAACAGCCCTTGTCTAATAGAAGTGAGGAGACAAGAGAACAGCCCTTGTCTAATAGAAGTGAGGAGACAAGAGAACAGCCCTTGTCTAATGGAAGTGAGGAGACGATAGAACAGCCCTTGTCTAATAGAAGTGAGGAGACGAGAGAACAGCCCTTGTCTAATAGAAGTGAGGAGACGAGAGAACAGCCCTTGTCTAATAGAAGTGAGGAGACGAGAGAACAGCCCTTGTCTAATGGAAGTGAGGAGACGATAGAACAGCCCTTGTCTAATAGAAGTGAGGAGACGAGAGAACAGCCCTTGTCTAATGGAAGTGAGGAGACGATAGAACAGCCCTTGTCTAATAGAAGTGAGGAGACGAGAACAGCCCTTGTCTAATAGAAGTGAGGAGACGAGAGAACAGCCCCTGTCTAATAGAAGTGAGGAGACGAGAACAGCCCTTGTCTAATAGAAGTGAGGAGACGAGAACAGCCCTTGTCTAATAGAAGTGAGGAGACGAGAGAACAGCCCTTGTCTAATAGAAGTGAGGAGACGAGAGAACAGCCCTTGTCTAATAGAAGTGAGGAGACAAGAGAACAGCCCTTGTCTAATAGAAGTGAGGAGACAAGAGAACAGCCCTTGTCTAATAGAAGTGAGAGACTGAGGAGAACAGCTAACTTGTCTAATAGAAGTGAGGATTCACAGGGAGAACAGCCCTTGTCTAATAGAAGCTGACAAGGTACAAATCTGAAAAAGAGGAAACAGTCAAGAGAACAGCCCTTGTCTAATAGAAAGTGAGGAGACAAGAGAACAGCCCTTGTCTAATAGAAGTGAGGAGACTAGAGAACAGCCCTTGTCTAATAGAAGTGAGGAGAGAGAGAACAGCCCTTGTCTAATAGAAGTGAGAACAAAAAAATAGAACAGCCCTTGTCCATTTTAATAGAAGTGAGGAGACGAGAGAACAGCCCTTGTCTAATGGAAGTGAGGAATCCTGGGAGAACAGCCCTTGTCTAATGGAAGTGAGGAGACAGATTAAAACGAGAACAGCCCTTGTCTAATGGAAGTGAGACTTAGTCCTCCTCACAGATCTTAGCAAACAGCCCTTGTCTAATAGAACTTTTGAGGAGATGAGAGAACAGCCCTTGTCTAATAGAAGTGAGGAGAAGAACAGAGAACAGCCCTTGTCTAATAGAAGTGAGGAGACGATAGAACAGCCCTTGTCTAATAGAAGTGAGGAGACAGAAGAGAACAGCCCTTGTCTAATAGAAGTGAGGAGACGAGAGAACAGCCCTTGTCTAATAGAAGTGAGGAGACGATAGAACAGCCCTTGTCTAATAGAAGTGAGGAGACGAGAGAACAGCCCTTGTCTAATAGAAGTGAGGAGGCTTTTCTTTAGGAACTTTCAATGGCCCAGAACAGCCCTTGTCTAATAGAAGTGAGGAACAGATGAGAACAGCCCTTGTCTAATAGAAGTGAGGAGACAAGAGAACAGCCCTTGTCTAATAGAAGTGAGGAGACGATAGAACAGCCCTTGTCTAATAGAAGTGAGGACCTCCACCCCCTCCAGGTTCTCAGAGAACAGTCCCCTTGTCTAATAGAAGTGAGGGACCTCCACCCCTCCAGGTTCTCACCAGAACAGCCCTTGTCTAATAGAAGTGAGGAGACAGAGAACAGCCCTTGTCTAATAGAAGTGAGGTCCAGATCCCTCCAGGTTCTCACCAGGAGAGAACAGCCCTTGTCTAATAGAAGTGAGGAGACGAGAGAACAGCCCTTGTCTAATAGAAGTGAGGAGACGAGAGAACAGCCCTTGTCTAATAGAAGTGAGGAGGTTCTCACCAGAACAGTCCCCTTGTCTAATAGAAGTGAGGAGACATCCCTCCAGAGAACAGCCCTTGTCTAATAGAAGTGAGGAGACGAGAGAACAGCCCTTGTCTAATAGAAGTGAGGAGACAAGAGAACAGCCCTTGTCTAATGGAAGACAGGAGACTCCAGGTTCTCACCAGAACAGCCCTTGTCTAATGGAAGTGAGGAGACGATAGAACAGCCCTTGTCTAATAGAAGTGAGGAGGACAGAGAACAGCCCTTGTCTAATAGAAGTGAGGAGACATCCCTCCAGAGAACAGCCCTTGTCTAATAGAAGTGAGGAGACGATAGAACAGCCCTTGTCTAATAGAAGTGAGGAGACGAGAGAACAGCCCTTGTCTAATAGAAGTGAGGAGACGATAGAACAGCCCTTGTCTAATAGAAGTGAGGAGACGAGAGAACAGCCCTTGTCTAATAGAAGTGAGGAGACGAGAGAACAGCCCTTGTCTAATGGAACTGAGGAAGCACCACTGCGCTGAGGTTAGTGCCTTTAACAGTTTGTTAACAATGATAATATAAGCAGTTGATACATTCAATACATTAATGTGGAGCGGCAGGGTAGCCTAGTGGTTAGAGCGATGGACTAGTAACCGGAAGGTTGCAAGTTCAAACCCCTGAGCTGACAAGATACAAATCTGTCGTTCTGCCCCTGAACAAGCAGTTAACCCACTGTTCCTAGGCCATCATTGAAAATAAGAAATAAGACTTTGTTCTTAACACCGACTTGCCTAAAGGTAAAAAAAAAAAAAAATAATTAAAATGGCAATTGTTTTTATTGACTGAATATATATAAGGGCATTTAAGATTTGTAATCAGTCACAGTTATGATGAATTAGGCATTGCGCACTGTTGGCATATACAGTAGATATATACAGTCATATATTATTTAAAAAAATTGTGATTACTCGAACAGTCAAAACAAATGTCAAATGCCCATCCCTAGTCTGATAGAAAGTGTCAAAACACAGAATACATAGATATATAGATTAAGATACAACATCTTCCTAGAGGGCATGCCCCCTATACTGTATCTTGACCCTACAGGTGTGGTTACAAAGAGAGACAGAGAGACAGAGAGGTAGAGAGGTAGAGAGGTAGAGAGAGGAAGGAGAGAGAGAGAGAGATGTTACTGTGATTGCGCCCTCCAGGTGCCTCATTTATCAAAGGTGTGTGAGAACAGTCTACCTGCAAAGGTTGGTATTTATCCATTTTCAACTTGATGGGAAAGTGTGTGTGTGTGTGTGTGTGTGTGTGTGTGTGTGTGTGTGTGTGTGTGTGTGTGTGTGTGTAATCCTGGGACAACACCAGACTTTATCTTAGCTGTGTGTTTTGGTTGATCTGAGGTCTGCTTACATCAGATTAAAACGATAGGTCACCCTTGACCCCCCTCTGACACACACAGGATGAAAGAGGGCAGACTTATGTCCTCCTCACAGATCTTCATGCAAATCTCAAACCATGCGTGCACACAACTTTTAGAACTTTTAGAAAGTTGATCAATTTTATTGCAAGCAAATTGGCTTATAGTTTGTTTGGGGGAAATGGGAGGCGTTTGATGCACAGGAATGATAATAATGGTAGGCTAATAAGAACATGAAAAACTTAAGGCCTAATGATAAAACAACTACATTTACCTTTTGGTAAGGAGATCACATAGCAGCATGTCGCCTCATGTTTCTTGTACTTTTATTACACACTGTAGGCCTAAATCAGAATTGACAGGACGTCTCTCCATTTCTGACATAACTGGTTTCAATTATTCCCACTACACGACAAATAGGGCGTGGCCAGTGTTTGGCACTCCACTAGGTGGCATGCATTTTTACTGTGGAAACGTCACAGCAACATTATACCCACACCGCTATAGAAATGTGATAAAATTTCCCATTGGGCTTTTCTTTTAGGAACTTCCAATGGCCCAGTTCCAACATCTCCACTTCATACAGCAAAAGAGGATGTTATGGATGTTCACCATAAACAGATGAACGGAGGGCGTTTTCCAGGCCGGGCTGTAGCACTGGCTCACAGACACATAAATATATGGCTCTAATTTATCAATGCAAACATGCGTATATATCTCCACGTATGCTAGAATTTAGTAAGAAATGTACACATGGTTGATAAATGAGGCCCCTGGTTCCAGGTTCTCACCAGGACAGGGTCCACCTCCACCCCTCCAGGTTCTCACCAGGACAGGGTCTACCTCCACCCCACGACCCTCCAGGTTCTCACCAGGACAGGGTTCACCTCCACCCCTCCAGGTTCTCACCAGGACAGGGTCTACCTCCACCCCTCAGCCCTCCAGGTTCTCACCAGGACAGGGTCCACCTCCACCCCACGACCCTCCAGGTTCTCACCAGGACAGGGTCCACCTCAATCCCTCCAGGTTCTCACCAGGACAGAGTCTACCTCCACCCCTCAGCCCTCCAGGTTCTCACCAGGACAGGGTCCACCTCCACCCCACGACCCTCCAGGTTCTCACCAGGACAGGGTCCACCTCAATCCCTCCAGGTTCTCACCAGGACAGGGTCCACCTCCACCCCACGACCCTCCAGGTTCTCACCAGGACAGGGTCTACCTCCACCCCTCAGCCCTCCAGGTTCTCACCAGGACAGGGTCCACCTCCACCCCACGACCCTCCAGGTTCTCACCAGGACAGGGTCCACCTCAATCCCTCCAGGTTCTCACCAGGACAGGGTCTAACTCCGTCCCTCAGCCCTGCAGGTTCTTACCAGGACAGGGTCCACCTCCACCCCTCGACCCTCCAGGTTCTTGCGGACGGTGGTGACCTCGTCGTTGGCCAGGTAGGCTGTGTGGTCCTCATGGAGTTTTAGCAGGCGCTCCAGCTCCTTCTTGGTTTCGTTGCAGATGTGCTGTTCGGGCGAGCGGCTCGTCCAGCTCATCCAGCGTTGTTTCCAGTAAGGACCTGCCATGTCATTTATCACAGAGTCAGCTAGAGAGAGAGAAAGAAAGAGAGAAAGAAAGAGAGAAAGAAAGAGAGAAAGAAAGAGAGAAAGAAAGAGAGAAAGAAAGAGAGAAAGAAAGAGAGAAAGAGAGAGAAAGTGAGAGAGAGAGAGAGAGAGAGAGAGAGAGAGAGAGAGAGAGAGAGAGAGAGAGAGAGAGAGAGAGAGAGAGAGAGAGAGAGAGAGAGAGAGAGAGAGAGAGAGAGAGAGAGAGAGAGAGAGAGAGAGAGAGAGAGAGAGAGAGAGAGAGAGAGAGAGAGAGAGAGAGAGAGAGAGAGAGAGAGAGAGAGAAATGACATATCCAACCATAACCCAGAAAGCAGGCGAAGTAAGTAAAGCATGTGGCAGAACAGGGGAGAAGTCATGGTGGAGGTGGGGGTGTATAACCCACTGTCTTTGAGGCGTGCCTGCAGGGTCTCCTCCATGAACTGGATGGCTGCATCCCACTGGGGCTTGTCTGTGATGGAGCGGTCCTCCAGAGTATTGTGCTGGATCACCCTCTGACAACACACAGACAGGAAATCAATGCATACTAATGTTTGCCTGCTGTATATGTGGTTGAATATGACAAAGTGTGTGTGTTGCCGTGTGTTTGTAAACGTACGCATGTCTGTACAGGCGCATGAATGCGTGTACACGGGTACGTGTGTGTGTGTGTGTGTGTGCGTGCAGGGATTTTTTAAATCTTGGGGTTTTCCGGGCGACCCAACAGTGTAAAAGAAAATATATACAGTATCAGTCAAAGGTTTGGTTATTTTTTACTATTTTCTATATTGTAGAATAATAGTGAATTCATCAAAACTATGAAATAACACATGAAAAGTGTTAAACAAATCAAAATATATTTTATATTTGAGATCCTTCAAAGTAGCCACCCTTTGCCTTGATGACAGCTTTGCACACTCTTGGCATTCTCTCAACCAGCTTCATGAGGTAGTCACCTGGAATGGATTTCAATTAACAGGTGTACCTTGTTAAAAGTTCATTTGTGGAATTTATTTCCTTCTTAATGCATTTAAGCCAATCAATCAGTTGTGTTGTGACAAGGTAGGGGGGTATATAGAAGATAGCCCTATTTGGTAAAAGACCAAGTCCATATTATAGCAAGAACAGCTCAAATAGGCAAAGAGAAACGACAGTCCATCATTACTTTAAGACATGAAGGTCAGTCAAAAAGGAACATTTCAAAAACTTCGAAAGTATCTTCAAGTGCAGTCACAAAAATCACTATGCACTATGATGAAACTGGCTCTCATGAGGACTGCCACAGGAAAGGAAGACCCAGAGTTACCTCTGCTGCAGAGGATAAATTCATTAGAGTTAACTGCACCTCAGATTGCAGCCCTAAATAAATGCTTCACAGTGTTCAAGTAACCGACATTTCAACATCAACTGTTCAGAGGAGACTGTGTGAATCAGACCTTCATGGTCGAAATGCTGCAAAGAAACCACTCCTAAAGGACACCAATAAGAAGAAGAGACTTGCTTGGGCCAAGAAACACGAGCAATGTACATTAGACTGGTGTTAATCTGTCCTCTGGTCTGATGAAACCTGTTTACATTGATCACTCTTGAGATGTTCCTACAACTTGATTGCAGTCTACCTGTGGTAAATTCAATTGATTGAACATGATTTGGAAAGGCACATAGTTGTATTTATAAGGTCCCACAGTTGACAGTACATGTCAGCGGAAAAACCAATACTTCACGAATGCACTGCATACACATATACGTGGACACCCCTTCAAATTAGTTGATTTGGCTATTTCAGCCAAACCCATTTCTGACAGGTGTATAGAATCAAGCACACAGCCATGCATTCTCCATAGACAAACATTGGCAGTAGAATGGCCTTACTGAAGAGCTCAGTGACTTCCAATGTGACAACGCCACCTTTCGTACTAGTCAGTTGGTCAACGTTCTGCCCTGCTAGATCTTCTCCAGTCAAAATGTTCTGTCCTTGGTAGCAACACTCACTACCGAGTTCCAAACTGCCTTTGGTAGCAAAATCAGCACAATAATTGTTCGTCGGGAGCTTCATAAAATGGTTTCCGTGGCCGAGCAGCCACACACACAAGCCTAAGAACACCATGTGCAATGCCAAGCGTCGGCTGGAGTGGTGTAAAGCTCGCCCATTTGAACTCTGCAGCAATGGAAAGACGTTCTCTGGAGTGATGAATCATGCTTTGCCATCTGGCAGTTCGACGGGTGAATCTGGTTTTGGCGGATGCCAAGAGAATGCTTCCTGCCCCAATGCATAGTGCCAAGTGTAAAGTTTGGTGGAGGATTAATAATGGTCTGGACCCATTTTCTATTGTTCTGGCAAGGCCCTTTAGTTCCAGTGAAGGGAAATCTTAATTCTACAGCATACAATTAACTTCTAGACGATTTTGTGCTTCCAACTTTGTGGCAACAGTTTGAGGAAGGTCCTTTCCTGTTTCAGCATGACAATGCCGCTGTGCACAAAGTTCATACCAAAATGTGTTGTCGAGATCGGTGTTGAAGAACTTCACTGGCCTGCACAGAGCCTTGACCTCAACCGCAATGAAAGCCTTTGGGATGAAGTGGAATGCGGACTGCAAGCCAGGCCTAATCGCTCAACATCAGTGCCCGACCTCACTAATGCTCGTGTCTGAATGGAAGCAGGTCCCCGCAGCAATGTTACCACATCTAGTGGAAAGCCTTCCCAGAAGAGTGGAGGCTGTTATAGCAGCAAAGGGAGGGGACCAACTCCATATTAATGCCCATGAATTTGGAATGAGATGTTTGACAAGTAGGTGTCCACATACTTTAGGTCATGTAGTGTACATCCATCCATCATTTTTGTATTTATACATTTTTGGGATGGAAAAATGCTTTCAGTGTGAACTTAAACTACTGAAAATCTGGCATATATTTTCTGTTATAATATAATCTTTGAGAACTAACAAGCTAGACATTCAGGGAGAATCAAAAATGTGAAAAACACTGAATTTAGCATTACTGATTGTTATTATGTTTGAGCAACACCGCATTAGCCATGGCAAAATGCATAAAACTGCCAAAATGTATGTCAGCTCCATGGAGAAACGTGTAGAATTGCAGGAAATGGTCTTAAATTGTACTATTTCTCTATACAGATGGGAGCCTCTAAAATGTTCTCGAAAATTCACTCCACCCATTGCCACGCCCACCACCTAAGCTCCTTTTTGATCCAGAAGAAACCCTGGTGTGTGTGTGTAAGTGTACCAGGCTGTCCATGGCTGTCTCATTCCACTTGTGCCTCTTGATACTCTCGTCCTTCACCGCCTCCTTCAGCTTGTCAAAAATGTCATCCTGGTCCTTCCCTTTGTACTCCGCCATGAAGCGGGCAAACTCCTCCTGCAGCGTCTCCCAGGCAACCTGGAGGACAGAGAGCCAGGTATCAACACGACACCATGGCCTACTACAGACAGCACTACAACACCCATACACCACTCCTGTCAGACCAACCAGAACACGTACATTTGACTGGCACGGTAAATCCAATCTTCAATGATCTAAATTATCTCTCGACTTAGACCTGACACCAACATCTCCTTATGACATGCATCTCCACCGTTAGCAAGAAGAGGTTTAAAGAGCTATTGAGGCAGCAGCAGCGCAACTCTACCTCTAATGCTTTGTGAGGCAGCAGCAGAACTACCTCTAATGCTTTGTGAGGCAGCAGCAGAACTACCTCTAATGCTTTGTGAGGCAGCAGCAGAACTACCTCTAATGCTTTGTGAGGCAGCAGCAGAACTACCTCTAATGCTTTGTGAGGCAGCAGCAGAACTACCTCTAATGCTTTGTGAGGCAGCAGAACTACCTCTAATGCTTTGTGAGGCAGCTGCTTATCCGTCCACTGTTTGAGCTTGATGTCCACGGTGGTGTTGAAGGTACCAGAGTTCATGGTCTGGGCTGCAGGCAGGTAGATGTTCTCGATGACGTGGATGGACACACGCTCCCACAGCTTCTTCTCTAGGATGGCCTCCCTACAGGGTTAAGATAGGAAAACAAGTGCTTCTTGGTTGGACAGCAGTTTTGAAGACGACGCTGTGTGAGTGTACGTTAAGTACACGGTTAGGTACAGCGGTTAGTGCCGCAAACACTGGTGCACACAGCCTACACCAGAGTCAGCATGGGCTTGAATCCAACCCAGTGCACTTCTGACTCGCAATCTAGAACCTCACCTGTCTTCACAGTTCCATCTCAATATATAAATATAAACTCACAAAGACAAAAAAATATTTGTGAAAAGTCTCAATTTGCTTCCTTTGGTTATGTCCTCTCCAGATTTACAGCTGATCTGAACAGGCATAATAGCTGAAAGCAATAGGGCAGAAAGCAGTAGTGATGTGTCCTTTGACTTTGCCAGATCTGTCATGTCAGGTTTTATGAAGGGAATGAAAATTACCCTTTTGGTAAATGAAATAAATGCTCACTATTCAGACTGCACTTTACTGTAGATTCCCAATGGTTGCACCCCAAATGGTGACCTACTCCTTATATAGGGGGCCATTTAGGCAGCATAGCCATGAAACCCCAGCAGCTTGTTAACTTAAGCAAGGCTCTTTATCTGAACAGGGCTCTGTGACAAACCCCAGCTCAATCCCCATGAGCTTATGTAAAGACTAATTACCCACCCACACCCATTCATAGCTTCTACAACATAGCTGGCAGACAGGCATTTCAGAATTAGTTTAACGGCCTTTGAATATGAAGCATTCAACACTCAGTTGATGTTGGCCATGTAAAAATTATAACATTTTTTTTTTTTTTTTGTTGATACATAATAATCAATAATAATGATGTACATAAGCTGCAGGTGACCAAACTTCCTTTAAAGGGGAAACATCAGGTCAAACACTAACCAGTGTTTCGGTGTCACTTGACTCAAGCTAATGACTTCGTCCAAGATTTCGTTCTTGGCTTTTTCGAAGAGTTCATTCTGGGAGGAAAAGACAAACAGAAGTGATTATTGGGCGGAATCTGGCACTCCAATATGGCCGCTCCAAAAATCTCAGAATCAGTAGACGAGTGAAGGAAAATATTGTTGACTTGACATACCCTGTCCAGCTCTCTCAGACGGGGGTAGTTGTTCTTCCACTCTGTCTCCAGGTTGAAGCGGGACGCTGAGAAAGGAGAGGACGGGCAGAGGACAGGGGGGGTTCTCTCATAGTGAGTCTATTTATAGGTCTAAATCATCTGTACTATATTTAACAAACAAACCAGATATTAAATTAGTTGTATAAATTAGAGACATTATAACAGCTATAAGGTACATAAAAAGTGAGAGAGGATCAATACTATGTATTTTGTCTCCATTGCTAAAGATCCAAGCCAGGGTTGAGAGTCAAGCAGCCCCTGATAGTAGCATAGGTGAGCTAGCTGGTTATACGGTCTCATTGTCCGAATGTCTCATCTGTTTGGTGTTATGAATTAACCAGTAGATAACATGCAGTTTGTTTAGGGACAGCTTCACTACTACCTGCTGTGATGATGAGAGAGTTCTACACATTCCCCTCTCCCCCACATTTCCCATCATCCCTCACCTCTCCCCATCATCCCCCACATTTCCCATCATCCCTCACCTCTCCCAACACCCACCTCACACACATTTTCCATAATCCCTCACCCCCCATCATCCCTCACACATATCCCATCATCTCTCAACTCCTCATCTCTCCCAACATAACCCCCCCACTCTCCCACCCCCATCATCCCTCACCTCTTCCAGCACCCACCCCCATTTTCCATAATCCCCACACATATCCCTCATCTCTCACCCCCCATCATCCCTCACCCTTCCAGCACACCCCCTCTCCCCACATATCCCATCATCTCTCCCACACCCCATATCCCCCCACTCTCCCACACATTTCCCATCATCCCTCACCTCTCCCTACACACCTCTCCTCTCCCACACATTTCCCATCATCCCTCACTTCTCCCTATACACCCTCTCTCCCCCACCATCCCTCCTCTCCCTACACAAAAGAGATGGTGGTAATTGTTGGGGTGGGTGGGTTATTGGGCCAGGATGTCCGGCACCAGGCTCGGTGCCTGTGAGAGGTTTTGACGTGCAGCAGATCAATAAACCACACAATGGGAAGGAGATCCATGGGGACACACCACAGCCACAGGGCCATAAATCTAGTCCCTGATGTTACTGTTAGAGAGGACCACCGGCTGCCGTGGATAATGGCCACTAGGAAGCAGCGCAGGGGCAAGGGGAGAAGTGTGGCATCCTGCGAGAACAGGCGAGAACAGGAAGGGGAAGAGGGGAGCGAGTAGTCGGTGGTGGTGGTGGTCAGTCCTGGCTATAAGAGGACATAGATGACTAGATGACCTAGCATGAAGGAAAGGAGAGGAGATTGATAACCTAGCATGAAGGAAAGGAGGTTGATGACCTAGCATGAAGGAAAGGAGAGGAGGTTGATGACCTAGCATGAAGGAAAGGAGAGGAGGTTGATGACATTACATTACATTACATTTAGCAGACGCTCTTATCCAGAGCGACTTACAAATTACCTAGCATGAAGGAAAGGAGAGGGGGTTGATGACCTAGCATGAAGGAAAGGAGAGGGGGTTGATGACCTAGCATGAAGGAAAGGAGAGGGGGTTGATGACCTAGCATGAAGGAAAGGAGAGGGGGTTGATGACCTAGCATGAAGGAAAGGAGAGGAGGTTGATGACCTAGCATGAAGGAAAGGAGAGGGGGTTGATGACCTAGCATGAAGGAAAGGAGAGGAGGTTGATGACCTAGCATGAAGGAAAGGAGAGGGGTATGATGACCTAGCATGAAGGAAAGGAGAGGAGGTTGATGACCTAGCATGAAGGAAAGGAGAGGAGGTTGATGACCTAGCATGAAGGAAAGGAGAGGAGGTTGATGACCTAGCATGAAGGAAAGGAGAGGAGGTTGATGACCTAGCATGAAGGAAAGGAGAGGAGGTTGATGACCTAGCATGAAGGAAAGGAGAGGAGGCTGATGACCTAGCATGAAGGAAAGGAGAGGAGGTTGATGACCAAGCATGAAGGAAAGGAGAGGAGGTTGATGACCTAGCATGAAGGAAAGGAGAGGAGGTTGATGACCTAGCCTTTCAGTCATGCAAGGTCGTCAAATCAAAGTTTATCGGTGGTATACCCAGTTTAGCAGGTGTTATAGCGGGTGCCTTGAAATGCTTATGTTACTAGCTCCTAAAATGTAGTAAAATGTCAAACAAGTACGCAATTTTTTTTTTGAAATAACAAGAAATATTGAACAAATCCAATGAACCTAAATAGCACTAGCAGCCATCAAAACGCTACACATATATACACTGGGTGAATTTCCACTCAATATGCTAAGAATGTACAGCAGAATGTATATTAGAGAAAGCTACAGTATGTCAATATTTCTTTACATTTTTACCTTTATTTAACTAGGCAAGTCAGTTAAGAACAAATTCTTATTTTACAATGACGGCCTACCCCGGCCAAACGATTCCCTAACCCGGACGGCGCTGGGCCAATTGTGCACTGATCTATGACTCCCGATCACGGCCGGTTGTAATACAGCCCAGGATTGTACCAGGGTCTGTAGTGACGCCTCTAGCACTGAGATGCAGTGCCTGAGACCGCAGAGTCACTCGGGAGCATGAATCCAGTGTATAGCAACTAACAACTTTCAACCTCAGCTGATATTCTTCACCAGTCTGGTTCTAGACCTGAACAGCACCGTTTCAGAAGCTACGCTTGTCTTTTAAATAGCTTAGATCACAGGAATCACTCTGCTTCTTTTATACTGTCCACCAGAACCCCTTACTGCTGCTGACGAGGCCATGTTAGAACCACTTACTGCTGCTGACGAGGCCATGTTAGAACCCCTTACTGCTGCTGACGAGGCCATGTTAGAACCCTTACTGCTGCTGACGAGGCCATGTTAGAACCCCTTACTGCTGCTGACGAAGCCATGTTAGAGCCCCTTACTGCTGCTGACGAGGCCATGTTAGAACCCCTTACTGCTGCTGACGAGGCCATGTTAGAACCACTTACTGCTGCTGACGAGGCCATGTTAGAACCCCTTACTGCTGCTGACGAGGCCATGTTAGAACCCCTTACTGCTGCTGACGAGGGCATGTTAGAACCTCTTACTGCTGACGAGGCCATGTTAGAACCCCTTACTGCTGCTGACGAGGCCATGTTAGAGCCCCTTACTGCTGCTGACGAGGCCATGTTAGAGCCCCTTACTGCTGCTGACGAGGCCATGTTAGAACCACTTACTGCTGCTGACGAGGCCATGTTAGAACCCCTTACTGCTGCTGACGAGGCCATGTTAGAACCCCTTACTGCTGACGAGGCCATGTTAGAACCCCTTACTGCTGCTGACGAGGCCATGTTAGAGCCCCTTACTGCTGCTGACGAGGCCATGTTAGAACCCCTTACTGCTGCTGACGAGGCCATGTTAGAGCCCCTTACTGCTGCTGACGAGGCCATGTTAGAACCCCTTACTGCTGCTGACGAGGCCATGTTAGAACATCTTACTGCTGCTGACGAGGCCATGTTAGAACCCCTTACTGCTGACCGGGCCACGTTAGAAACCCTTACTGCTGCTGACAAGGCCATGTTAGAACCCCTTACTGCTGCTGACGAGGCCATGTTAGAGCCCCTTACTGCTGCTGACGAGGCCATGTTAGAGCCCCTTACTGCTGCTGACGAGGCCATGTTAGAGCCCCTTACTGCTACTGACGAGGCCATGTTAGAGCCCCTTACTGCTGCTGACGAGGCCATGTTAGAGCCCCTTACTGCTGACGAGGCCATGTTAGAACCCCTTACTGCTGCTAACGAGGCCATGTTAGAACCCCTTACTGCTGCTGACGAGGCCATGTTAGAACCCCTTACTGCTGCTGACGAGGCCATGTTAGAGCCCCTTACTGCTGCTGACGAGGCCATTTTAGAACCCCTTACTGCTGCTAACGAGGCCATGTTAGAGCCCCTTACTGCTACTGACGAGGCCATGTTAGAGCCCCTTACTGCTACTGACGAGGCCATGTTAGAGCCCCTTACTGCTGCTGACGAGGCCATGTTAGAGCCCCTTACTGCTGACGAGGCCATGTTAGAACCCCTTACTGCTGCTAACGAGGCCATGTTAGAACCCCTTACTGCTGCTGATGAGGCCATGTTAGAACCCCTTACTGCTGCTGATGAGGCCATGTTAGAACCCCTTACTGCTACTGACGAGGCCATGTTAGAGCCCCTTACTGCTGCTGACGAGGCCATGTTAGAGCCCCTTACTGCTGACGAGGCCATGTTAGAACCCCTTACTGCTGCTAACGTGGCCATGTTAGAGCCCCTTACTGCTGCTGACGAGGCCATGTTAGAGCCCCTTACTGCTGACGAGGCCATGTTAGAGCCCCTTACTGCTGACGAGGCCATGTTAGAACCCCTTACTGCTGCTAACGAGGCCATGTTAGAACCCCTTACTGCTGCTGATGAGGCCATGTTAGAACCCCTTACTGCTGCTGATGAGGCCATGTTAGAACTCCTTACTGCTGCTGACGAGGCCATGTTAGAGCCCCTTACTGCTGCTGACGAAGCCATGTTAGAGCCCCTTACTGCTACTGATGAGGCCATGTTAGAACCCCTCACTGCTGCTGACGAGGCCATGTTAGAACCCCTTAATGCTGCTGATGAGGCCATGTTAGAGCCCCTTACTGCTGCTGATGAGGCCATGTTAGAGCCCCTTACTGCTGCTGATGAGGCCATGTTAGAGCCCCTTACTGCTACTGATGAGGCCATGTTAGAACCCCTCACTGCTGCTGACGAGGCCATGTTAGAACCCCTTAATGCTGCTGATGAGGCCATGTTAGAGCCCCTTACTGCTGCTGATGAGGCCATGTTAGAACCCCTTACTGCTGCTGACGAGGCCATGTTAGAGCCCCTTACTGCTGCTGACGAGGCCATGTTAGAACCCCAACCTGATTTTGTTGCTGTGTGGAAAGCCGTTGATTTAAAATGGGTACTTAATGCGGGAAAAATAAATGTATCTTTTCTAAATCTCTTAGAAATATTTCTCGATGGTTTATATATTGATGCATTGGATGGTTCTCTCATCGAGCAGGTTCCCACCTATAAATATCTGGGATTTTGGATTGACAAAAATTTGACTTTTTTTTTTTAAACATACAGATGAACTTGTTAAGATTTAAAGTAGGCCTCTTAAATAGAAGTAGTTCCTGACTCTCTACAAACAGCAGGATACAGGATGTACAGGCTACCTTCCTGCCAGCTCTTCATTGTGGTGACATTTATCAGAATGCAGCAGCCACTTCTCTAAGACCCAGTGTCTCATAGGACGGCAGGGTAGCCTAGTGGTTAGAGCGTTGGACTAGTAACCGGAAGGTTGCAAGTTCAAATCCCCGAGCTGACAAGGTACAAATCTGTCGTTCTGCCTGAACAAGCAGTTAGCCCACTAGGCAGTCATTGAAAATAAGAATTAGTTCTTAACTGACTTGCCTTGTTAAATAAAGGAAAAATAAAATATCAGGCCTCGCTTTATCAGAAGTGGCAGGTTTAATATTGATCACTGTATCCTTTGTCAAAAGGTCGACTGGACCTCTAAATTCCTGTAGATCACTTAATTTCTCCCTTTTTGCTGCACAAGCTTCCAACATATCACACTTCCCTGTTAAAGTAGAGAAATATGATGCTCACAGGGTTGGTTAACTCGATGTCCCTTGTGTCTCTACGTCGGTTAAATCAATAAGCCTTTGGGGTTCAAGCATCAGAGGACTATTTTGGGGCCCTCACCCGCCTGGTTACCTTTGAAGGCGTCGGCCTGCTGCTCCACTGACTCCCTGACCATCTTCCAGAAGCAGTCAGAAACGGCCAGACTCAGGTTCTTAGTAGTCACCTGGTGGGTCTTCAGCATGCCGTCTCTGGGGTGGACAGAAGGACACCGGTCAGGTTAACGTGCTCCAGCGCAGTTCCATTTCTATTCAATTAGAAAAATTATAGAATTGAAAACTATAGCCTTTCACCAAATGAATTAATTGACTGGCAATTCATTTTCTAAACCAAATCAGATGGAAATGTGGATGGTAGGGAGTCAGGACACCCACCTGAGTAGTCTAGATGGCAAGGAGTCAGGACACCCACCTCAGTAGTCTAGATGGCAGGGAGTGAGGACACCCACCTGAGTAGTCTAGATGGCAGGGAGTCAGGACACCCACCTGAGTAGTCTAGATGGCAGGGAGTCAGGACACCCACCTGAGTAGTCTAGATGGCAGGGAGTGAGGACACCCACCTGAGTAGTCTAGTTGGCAGGGAGTGAGGACACCCACCTGAGTAGTCTAGATGGCAGGGAGTCAGGACACCCACCTGAGTAGTCTAGATGGCAGGGAGTGAGGACACCCACCTGAGTAGTCTAGATGGCAGGGAGTGAGGACACCCACCTGAGTAGTCTAGATGGCAGGGAGTCAGGACACCCACCTGAGTAGTCTAGATGGTAGGGAGTCAGGACACCCACCTGAGTAGTCTAGATGGCAGGGAGTGAGGACACCCACCTGAGTAGTCTAGATGGCAGGGAGTCAGGACACCCACCTGAGTAGTCTAGATGGTAGGGAGTCAGGACACCCACCTGAGTAGTCTAGATGGCAGGGAGTGAGGACACCCACCTGAGTAGTCTAGATGGTAGGGAGTCAGGACACACACCTGAGTAGTCTAGATGGTAGGGAGTCAGGACACCCACCTGAGTAGTCTAGTTGGCAGGGAGTCAGGACACCCACCTGAGTAGTCTAGATGGCAGGGAGTGAGGACACCCACCTGAGTAGTCTAGATGGCAGGGAGTCAGGACACCCACCTGAGTAGTCTAGATGGCAGGGAGTCAGGACACCCACCTGAGTAGTCTAGATGGCAGGGAGTGAGGACACCCACCTGAGTAGTCTAGATGGCAGGGAGTCAGGACACCCACCTGAGTAGTCTAGATGGCAGGGAGTGAGGACACCCACCTGAGTAGTCTAGATGGCAGGGAGTGAGGACACCCACCTGAGTAGTCTAGATGGCAGGGAGTCAGGACACCCACCTGAGTAGTCTAGATGGCAGGGAGTGAGGACACCCACCTGAGTAGTCTAGATGGCAGGGAGTGAGGACACCCACCTCAGTAGTCTAGATGGCAGGGAGTCAGGACACCCACCTGAGTAGTCTAGATGGCAGGGAGTGAGGACACCCACCTGAGTAGTCTAGATGGCAGGGAGTCAGGACACCCACCTGAGTAGTCTAGATGGCAGGGAGTCAGGACACCCACCTGAGTAGTCTAGTTGGCAGGGAGTGAGGACACCCACCTGAGTAGTCTAGATGGCAGGGAGTCAGGACACCCACCTGAGTAGTCTAGATGGCAGGGAGTCAGGACACCCACCTGAGTAGTCTAGATGGCAGGGAGTCAGGACACCCACCTGAGTAGTCTAGATGGCAGGGAGTCAGGACACCCACCTGAGTAGTCTAGATGGCAGGGAGTGAGGACACCCACCTGAGTAGTCTAGATGGCAGGGAGTCAGGACACCCACCTGAGTAGTCTAGATGGCAGGGAGTGAGGACACCCACCTGAGTAGTCTAGATGGCAGGGAGTCAGGACACCCACCTCAGTAGTCTAGATGGCAGGGAGTCAGGACACCCACCTGAGTAGTCTAGATGGCAGGGAGTCAGGACACCCACCTGAGTAGTCTAGATGGCAGGGAGTCAGGACACCCACCTGAGTAGTCTAGATGGCAGGGAGTGAGGACACCCACCTGAGTAGTCTAGTTGGCAGGGAGTCAGGACACCCACCTCAGTAGTCTGGAGTTCTGGAAGAAGTCCTCTTCGTAGTCTTTGATGGAGTCAATGCTTTCCCCGGCACTGCCTAAAGAAGAGGGGACAATGAATCACTGATGTGAGTCTAAGGCCTGACCACGGGACAAGTATGACTATAGAACTTTGTGTTATTATTACCCCAGCATGTCCGTTATTCCAGAGAACCATTCACACGGGAAGAGGCTTTCCAAACTAGCCCCTGGAATTCCATTTTTAATTGATATATATATATATATATATTTTTTTTTTCTTATAATGGAAGCCTGGAGGTTTTTATTTTAGGCGTGAAGATACCTCAACAAGTCTAGACAATAATAAGCAACACTGATAACTCGTGCTTGGCTGCCAAATGTGTTGGTGTCCCAATAATTTTTAAACTGTCTGTCCTAATGAAAATGCCATCTGTTCTGCTATTTTGAGCCGCTGGACAGAGCACCTGCACTTGAGATGTGTTTATAGATGAGAAAGTGAACTTTTTCAATCTCCAAAAAGTTTAGCTTAGAGGGAAAATCGGAGATGCCCTGCGATCTACTGCCTATATCTACAGCCAGAGTTTCATTAAAATAGGCCTAGGGACGATTGCACATGGAATTAAACTCTTTTGGCCATTTTCAACTTCCATTCATCGGCACAAAAAAAAGCCTCTAAACAAAAGTATTCACTGTGAAAGTAGATACATTTTGGTCATTCATATGAAATACTATATATGCACAGCACTTCTTGTTTTCTTGCTCAAACAGCGCAGCACCTGTTACGCATGTGACTCGTATTGTCAGAGGACTTGGGAGTTTGCCAAAAAACTGTAGGTTATTCTGGCTAGAATTGTTACTCTCCTGCTCTCCTGCCTTTTTGTTAAAATGTTTGACATCGATAAACAACACACACATTCTCAACGCCAGCCATGCGTTCTCTCGTAGGCTACACATGTACCTCAATTCTTTACTTTTCTAAGGAAGCATAAAAACAACAGAACATGTTGAAGTGAACAGTCCTGTCTTTTTAGATGCGTTTAAGATAGTTCTGTTGTTTGAATGCTTCCTTAGAAACGTATAGATTTGAGTTACATGTGTAGCCTAGTTTGATTTAAATAAGATCTGATGGGTTGAAAGGGGAGTGCATCTTACCTTTCCCAGTCACCACAGCAAAGTAACCCAAGGCTTTCATAGGGAACAACTTTCCTTCAACAATCTGTTGAATCTGTAGGGGGAAAACACATGAATAAAATCCCAGATGAGAAGGCTTTAGATTTCATTCAGTCTGTACCTCGTGACTGTTTGAGTGTACTATTCAGCTTTTACAACTAATGAAAGGCTACCCCCTTTGTGGCTACGGAGGGATATAATAGTTCTCAGACCATTTTAACTTGTCAAATGTATATCGTCCATGCTCATTGGGATTACCTTGACCACGGTTGTCAGTTGAACTTCCCGTTGCAAAACGTCTTGAGCGTGTGTGATGCATGTGTCGTGGCGGGTGTGATGTCGTGTCGTGGCGGGTGTGATGCATGTGTCGTGGCGGGTGTGATGCCGTGTCGTGGCGGGTGTGATGCCGTGTCGTGGCGGGTGTGATGCATGTGTCGTGGCGGGTGTGATGCATGTGTCGTGGCGGGTGTGATGCATGTGTCGTGGCGGGTGTGATGCCGTGTCGTGGCGGGTGTGATGCCGTGTCGTGGCGGGTGTGATGCATGTGTCGTGGCGGGTGTGATGCCGTGTCGTGGCGGGTGTGATGTGACTGCTCTTCTCTGTATCACGGAGGCGCTCCGCACTGCTAAAGCTAACTCTCTCTCCTCTGCTCTCATCCTTCTAGACCTATCGGCTGCCTTCGATACTGTGAACCATCAGATCCTCCTCTCCACCCTCTCCGAGTTGGGCATCTCCGGCGCGGCCCACGCTTGGATTGCGTCCTACCTGACAGGTCGCTCCTACCAGGTGGCGTGGCGAAAATCTGTCTCCTCGCCACGCGCTCTCACCACTGGTGTCCCCCAGGGCTCTGTTCTAGGCCCTCTCCTATTCTCGCTATACACCAAGTCACTTGGCTCTGTCATAACCTCACATGGTCTCTCCTATCATTGCTATGCAGACGACACACAATTAATCTTCTCCTTTCCCCCTTCTGATGACCAGGTGGCGAATCGCATCTCTGCATGTCTGGCAGACATATCAGTGTGGATGACGGATCACCACCTCAAGCTGAACCTCGGCAAGACGGAGCTGCTCTTCCTCCCGGGGAAGGACTGCCCGTTCCATGATCTCGCCATCACGGTTGACAACTCCATTGTGTCCTCCTCCCAGAGCGCTAAGAACCTTGGCGTGATCCTGGACAACACCCTGTCGTTTTCAACTAACATCAAGGCGGTGGCCCGTTCCTGTAGGTTCATGCTCTACAACATCCGCAGAGTACGACCCTACCTCACACAGGAAGCGGCGCAGGTCCTAATCCAGGCACTTGTCATCTCCCGTCTGGATTACTGCAACTCGCTGTTGGCTGGGCTCCCTGCCTGTGCCATTAAACCCCTACAACTCATCCAGAACGCCGCAGCCCGTCTGGTGTTCAACCTTCCCAAGTTCTCTCACGTCACCCCGCTCATCCGCTCTCTCCACTGGCTTCCAGTTGAAGCTCGCATCCGCTACAAGACCATGGTGCTTGCCTACGGAGCTGTGAGGGGAACGGCACCGCAGTACCTCCAGGCTCTGATCAGGCCCTACACCCAAACAAGGGCACTGCGTTCATCCACCTCTGGCCTGCTCGCCTCCCTACCACTGAGGAAGTACAGTTCCCGCTCAGCCCAGTCAAAACTATTCGCTGCTCTGGCCCCCCAATGGTGGAACAAACTCCCTCACGACGCCAGGACAGCGGAGTCAATCACCACCTTCCGGAGACACCTGAAACCCCACCTCTTTAAGGAATACCTAGGATAGGATAAAGTAATCCTTCTCACCCCCCTTAAATGATTTAGATGCACTATTGTAAAGTGGCTGTTCCACTGGATGTCATAAGGTGAATTCACCAATTTGTAAGTCGCTCTGGATAAGAGCGTCTGCCAAATGACTTAAATGTAAATGTAATGTGTCGTGGCGGGTGTGATGCATGTGTCGTGGCGGGTGTGATGCCGTGTCGTGGCGGGTGTGATGCCGTGTCGTGGCGGGTGTGATGCCGTGTCGTGGCGGGTGTGATGCATGTGTCGTGGCGGGTGTGATGCCGTGTCGTGGCGGGTGTGATGCATGTGTCGTGGCGGGTGTGATGCCGTGTCGTGGCGGGTGTGATGCATGTGTCGTGGCGGGTGTGATGCATGTGTCGTGGCGGGTGTGATGCATGTGTCGTGGCGGGTGTGATGCATGTGTCGTGGCGGGTGTGATGCATGTGTCGTGGCGGGTGTGATGCCGTGTCGTGGCGGGTGTGATGCCGTGTCGTGGCGGGTGTGCGAGTTTATATCTCACCCGGTTAGGGCTGGCCAGGTTCTTCTCTGCTAGGTCGACTTTGGTCAGGACAAAGATGGTCCTCTTCCCCTGCGGGTCCATCTGACTGACCAGGTCCGTGACGATGCTGCGCTCTGCATCCACTGACCCATCTGAGGACCAGAGAGATAAAGGGTAAGAAAACAGCAGGTCAGGTAGAGGAAAGGAGAAGAGACAAGAGGACACAGAAGCGGAGGAGAGGAGACCGAAGCGAACAGAGGATCAAAGTGGAGGCGAGGGAGTAAAGAGGGAGAGGATGTTCTGTTTGGTCAGAGGAAGTTGACTGCAGTGTTGACTGCAGTGTTGACTCACCCTGGATACAGAGGATGATGGCATTGGGGTTCTGCATGTAGTTCTTACTGATGCTGAAAATGGTCTCCTTGGTGTCTGCTGCCATGCCTGCTGTCACAGTCTGAGAGGAACACACAACATCACTGCTCCTACTACTGTACGGTCACTGTTTTCATACGCGCGTGTGTGTGTTTCTGCATGTGCGTGAGTGAGTGAAGTACTCACACTGATGACTCCTGGTAGGTCTACTAGCACCATCCTCTGGATGCCTGGTCCTTTGACACTCAGAGAGATCGTCTGTCCCACAGGAGAAAGGAAAAACATTTAGCACTACAAACAGTCAGGGATCGACACAGAGCTGGTACAACGCTGAGTACTAGTGAGCTTTCATTATATAGCTGTTAGAGACCCAAATAGCACCTTATTCACTAGTCTAGTGCACTACTTTTGACCACTCCTTTTGAACAGAGACCTACTATTATATCAAAAGTAGTACACTATATAGGGGGCTCCTGAGTGGCGCAGAGGTCTAAGACATGGCATCTCAGTGCTAGAGGCGTCACTACAGACCCTGGTTCGAATCCAGGCTGTATCACAACCGGCCGTGATTGGGAGTCCCATAGGGCGGTGCACAATTGGCCCAGCATCGTCCGGGTTTGGCCGGTGTAGGCCGTCGTTGTAAATAAGAACTTGTTCTAAACTGACTTGCCTACTTAAATAAAAGGTCACATAAATCAAATAGGCTACGGACGGGATCTACAGGGGGACATTAGGGATCTACAGGGGGACATTGGGGACGCAGGCAGAAGGCAGAAGATGTGGAGCAATGGGGAGTTCTGTCCTCACCTCAGGGCTGACTGTCTGTCCCTCCTTGACACTCTTCCTCATCCTCAGCTCAATCTCATGTCGCAGGGCAGCCAGCTACAGGGAGGAGAGGATCAATGGTTCACGATATGAATGAACCAATCAACAAAGTGGAGCGGTGTGAATGAACCAATCAACAAAGTGAAGCGGTGTGAATGAACTCCAATGAACATCCTGGTGAGAGGCTGATTCCATGGTGGGAGAGAGAACGCCCCGCTCCTCTATGCTGTGGGTTAAACTTACATCCTCCTCTTTTCCCAGGTCAAACTCTCGACTGCTGTCCTTGAACATGGCCACGTGGTGAGGTCCCTCGCTCAGCGTCACCTAGTAGAGGAGAGACGCAGGTGGCAAAATGCAATGAAAAAAACAAACATTTTTTACAGTACACAAAGTCCCCAGTCCAAAAGCACAATGTGAGTAACGCTGCCCACACAGGCCTCATTACACCACTCAAACTGTGGACTACAACGTCCCATATGAAACAGTGCAAACCTACAGAAGAAATCCACCAAGGCGGAGCCACAGTAGTAAGACAAGTCTGGACAAACAAAGCGGTCATCCCACCACTTAATAAGCTATATTCTTCAAGAATAATGGCTATATATCAAATCCCAAAATGGATGTGCCAAATCCCAGATTGCCCCTTTAAAATAAGAACATAAATTGGGTCGGCAGGTAGCCTAGCGGTTAAGAGCATTGGGTCAGTAACCCGAAAGGTCACTGGTTCGAATCCCCGAGCCGACTCTGTAAAATATCTGTCTATGCCCTTGAGCAAGGCACTTCACCCTAAATGCTCATGTAAGTCGCTCTGGATGGCATCTGCTAAATGACTAAATTGTATATATATATAAATAAATCAACACTTCTGCATCAAATGTATGTAGTTCTGTCCTTGAGCTGTTCTTGTCTATTAATGTTCTGTATTGTCATGTTTCATGTTTTGTGTGGAACCCAGGAAGAGTAGCTGCTGATTTTGCAACAACTAATGGGGATCCTAATAAAATACCAAATACCAAAGGTAAAACGCTGGCTACATCTTTGATATCTTTACAGCTACAGCGGAGGAAGGTAGGTGTCTTGAGGGGCTGAAGTAGTCCAGTAAATGAGTTCCTATACCTTGACAGGAGAGCGGGTCATCATTTCTCCAGAGCCCCGGGGGAAGATCCTAGCCTGGGCGATCATCTCCAACACACTGGTCTTCCCTGCACTCTGGTCTCCCACCACCACCACCTAGAGTAGAGGAGAGAGGAGAGAGAGGAGAGAGTGGAGAGAGTGGAGAGAGTGAAGAGAGTGGAGAGAGTGGAGAGAGTGGAGAGAGTGGAGAGAGGGAAAGGACAGATTAATGGGGTGGTAGAGGGGAGGGATTAGATGACATAGGTGTGATAGATAGAGACCTACCATTTTACAACAATGCCTTTCCAACAGGAAACAATGTATTTCTGGCAGTACAGTATACAGTACACAAAGGGTTCACAATAACGTCTCCATAATTTGATTGCATTTCCAGAAAGCCATGAGCCACTTGTTGTTCCTTACCCTGGGTAGATGGTCCTGGGTGTTGTAGTTAGAGTCGAAGTCTGAGAGGATGTCCAGCACCTCAGAGTACATGTCAATTAGAGACTTCTGGAGAAGGAATATAGATGGAAGAACACTTAAGAGCAATGCCTGATGGGAGAATTAGTCTTTTTACTGCAGAGACTATAAAATAATGTTTCAAAACAAATTTCTTGATGAACTTTTACTCACATGCACAACCCTGGTGTGTACGTGTGTCGGTACGTGTGTCTGTGTGTGTACGTGTGTGTGTGTGTGCGTGACTCACTCACCTTGACTTTCCTCTGGTGGATACCCTTCTCATCTTTCTGCAGCACCACTTTCCTCAGGTCCTTGTTCTCCCTCTCCAGTCTCTCCAGCATGCGCTGGTACTTGACCTGAGGACAACAGAGAGACAGAAGACTTCATCTTTAACAACAAATTCTCTCTTTAATTCAGTCGATTTATCAAAGTAAAACTGATGTTTTCTAACCTGACTTTACAATGTCAATGTGGTATAATATGAGGAATCGACTGGAGGAAAGGAATGGACCATTCGGTCCCTTGACCAAATTAAATTGGATTTTTACTGTGTAAATGTGTTCCACTTTGGACATGGAAGGATACGGACCATATTGTGCTGTACCTGAGTTCGGAGCAGTTCCTCTTGAAGCTGGTCCACCTTCTCCTTGTCTGAAGACTAGAGACACACAGATCAGTCACAGAGCGAGCAGGTTTATTAAACCTCGCTCTCACAAGTCTGGGACATTGTGATCCAGTCCAAACCCGCTGAGACAACTAGCATCATGACAGACAGCCAACATGCACATGACAGAGATCAGCGGGCACCACAGTGGAGGAAAGACAAGTCAAGGCAAAAAAAGGGGGATAACTGATTCCATTCCAGGTTGTACTCATTTGTTTGGTGTTAATCTGTATTACAGGTGAATCACAGTGCAAAAAAAAAAAATCACACAGGCACAAGTCAAATCCAACCCTGGAAAAGACAGCTGCATTATCGCAATCGTCAATCAAAAGAGATCATTATCCAGAATATTACTCCATGATGATTCACATGGCTTCGGCAGCCTCCAATAATGAACAGTTCCACACCTGCACTGCATTATTGAGAGAAAGAGATCACAAACCAGACAGAGGGAGACCGAGCGCCAATGAGTGGATGGATAGGGACGGCAAGGAGGGACAGGAGATTACACACACACATACGGTACACACACAGAGTACACACACATACAGTACCAGTCAACAGCTTTAGAACACCTACTCATTCAAGGGTTCTACATTGTAAATTAATAGTGAAGACATCAAAACCATGAAATAACACATACCAGTCAAAAGTTTGGACACACATACTCATTCCAGGGTTTTTCTTTATTTGAACTATTTTCTACATTGTAGAATAATAGTGACAACGTCAAAACTATGAAATAACACATGGAATCATGTAGTAACCAAAAAAAAAAAGTGTTAAATCAAAATATATATTTAATATTCTGTATTCTTCAAAGTAGACACCCTTTGCCTTGATGACAGCTTTGCACACTCTTGGAATTCTCTCAACCAGCTTCACCTGGAATGCTTTTCCAACTATCTTGAAGGAGTTCCCACATATGCTGAGCAATTTTTGGTTGCTTTTCCTTCACTTTGCGGTCCAACTCATCCCAAACCATCTCAATTGGGTTGAGATCAGGTGATTGTGGAGCCAGGTCATCTGATGCATCACTCCATCACTCACCTTCTTGGTCAAATAGCCCTTACACAGCCTGGAGGTGTGTTTGGGTCATTGTCCTGTTGAAAAACCAGCCATCCAGCCATGCTGGTTAAGTGTGCCTTGTATTCTAATTAAATCACTGACAGTGTCACCAGCAATGCACCCCCACACCTCCTCTTCCATGCTTCACGGTGGGAACCACACATGCAGAGATCATCCATTCTGCATCTCACAAAGACATTGGTTTGAACCAAAAATCTCAAATATGGACTCATCAGACCAAAGGACAGATTTCCACAGGTCTCATGTCCATTGCTCGTGTTTCTTGGCCCAAGCAAGTCTCTTCTTCTTATTGGTGTCTTTCAGCAGTGTTTTTTTTGCAGCAATTTGACCATGAAGGTCTGATTCACACAGTCTCCTCTGAACAGTCGATGTTGAGATGTGTCTGTTACTTGAACTCTGTGAAGCATTGATTTGCGCTGCAATCTGAGGTGCAGTTATTGAATCGGGACTAGATCTTGAGAGCCAGTTAACTCTAATGTGTTATTTCATAGTTTTGATGTCTTCACTGTTATTCTACAATGTAGAAAATAGTACAAATAAAGAACAACCCTGGAATGAGTATGTGTGTCCAAACTTTAGACTGGTACTGTACATACTGTACACACAGACGAAAGACAGGGACTGCAGCTAAGGTGATTGTGCTAACTACTAACTAACTACGGGATAACTTACGAACTAACTATGGGAAAACAGCATTCTCATTACGGAACTAAGAAGAAAGATCTAGTATTGATTCCTATATCATGATCTAGACATGTCCTGATCTGATCTAGTCCCGATCCTGATCTGATCTAGTCCCGATCCTGATCTAGTCCCGATCCTGATCTGATCTAGTCCCGATCCTGATCTGATCTAGTCCCGATCCTGATCTGATCTAGTCCCGATCCTGATCCAGTCCCTGATCTGATCTTGTCCTGATCTAGGACTACAATTCAATTAGATTTCACTGTATAGCTGATATCCAGAATTATTCCATAAGTTCCCTGCTGCATGGTGTGCTGTGTATCACTCCACTCCATGCAGTGTAGGTTAGTGGAGTGTTATGGGAGGATCGTTTGGTCGCAGTCCAGCGGTTTACATGAGAGAGGGAGCCAGGGCTATGTTACTGTGGTACTGAATTGGCATGAGCGGATTCTGAGATTGCCAGGCATCAGACATGCCATTCCACCAGTGGAACACAAAATAGTGTGTCCCGGCACACTGCCCTGACGGATACCATAAGGATGGATGATAATTCCTTCAATGCCTCGTTCAAACTAAGAGGAAGATTAAGGGAGATGGCAGGGTACTATGTTTGAGCAGGCTGAATGAAGCAAGATGGCAAATTGTGCTATGTAGGCTAACTAACACAATATAGGCTAACTAGCATATGTAGACTACCTTAATAATACAAAAACAGCTAGCCCAGAATCAAATAAACTGACAAGAACATTTTGGGCAAAGTGACACAAAAGATGCGGTTAATTAAATAATTGCTACTTATCACTGCATTGTATTCAGTGACTGGAAACTAGCACTACACAATACGATCTGTTGTTCGTAGCATATAGCCTTGGCTATAAAAAGACTGGGAGAAATCAACAATGACCAGAGGTTGAATACAGTACACGACAGTGCTTTCTTGTCCACTTTTCATAAGTGAGCTAAAAAAAGAGCTCTCGGCTTGCTCAATGCTACCAATCCAAACGACATATGACCATAGCAATTCCATCCACCAATTTCATAAACAGTACACTTATAGGATTACCCGGGCAAATTTCCATTAGTCTAAATTTGAACGGCAGGGGGTTTGTCCTTCTTGAGGAAGGTGGGTGGCTTTGGGTGCGGTTCTACCGTTTACGTTCAGACGGGGGCTTCTACAGGTGAGTGCTGGGTGTTGGTGTGGGGCGGGGGGGTAGGTCCTTCACCTTGCCTTTCTGCCGAGGGGGCTGGGGCTCGGGGAGCTGGTTGGGATTGGCTCGGGTATCTGGCGCGGCGGCAGGCTCAGAGGTGGAGGCGGCGGTGGAGACAGGCGCAGGGGTAGGCTGTGGGTGGGCTCTGGGCTTGGCTGTGTGTTATTGGCTGTGGAGGCCTGTCTGACCTCCTCCTCAGCCTGCTGGATCTGCTGCTGTATGAGAAAGAGCTCGTCGAGCAGACCCTGAGGGACGTCACAGTGAGAGAGAGGCAGGAGCAACACAGCCGTCAACACAACGTACTGTACCCGTCATTCAAGCAACACACTAACCCAACCAATCAGGCTTCGGGTTGTCTATGCCCAATCTATGCCCACAGGGTCATCATCATAGGACCTCTATGGTCAAAATTCTGTGACTGAATCTATGTCTAGGACTATATCTTGCCACCATCAGCGGTACCCAACAGTCAGGCTCTGTCACAGACTCCAGAACAGTCAGGAGACTGAAAGTGGAAGAGGCAACAGATACCACAACCAGTGTCTCGCAGCCAGTGGCACAAGTGGGTAAGATTCTGTACAGTTTCTTAGCAGTCTTCCATATTGTCCACTGCTATGGCTTTTATGGGGCGGCGGGGTAGCCTAGTGGTTAGAGCGTTGGACTAGTAACCGAAAGGTTGTAAGTTCAAACCCCCGAGCTGACAAGGTACAAATCTGTCGTTCTGCCCCTGAACAAGGCAGTTAAACCCACTGTTCCTAGACCGTCATTGAAAATAAGAATTTGTTCTTAACTCACTTGCCTAGTTAAATTAAAAAATATATATTAAAATAGTAATATAGTAATAATAATACTAAAACAACTGATGCCTACCAACTTACACAATGATCATGCTATTCGACGCAATGAAAATGACACAAGAACACTCTGAAAAACGGTCTTAATATTCAACAGGTTTTAGGATAATGTAGATGTGGAGACATTATTGAATTTCGGATAAACTTACTAAAATAATTGCAGATATAAAAAAAAATGTAATATCATCACCGCAAAAATTGTGGGATGATGATAAATCAAGCTACACAGGGAAGAGGGTTTTAAAATTCCAGTACCATTATTAACAGCCCTAGGTTTTTCAGAAATCCCAGTTGGAAGATTTGACAGAACCAGAAGGGAATAAGCAGGAAATCTGTGAATCTTCCAACCACCATTTCTGGGAAAATGGGAAAAGTTACAGTAGCAGAATGTTGCATCCCCTAGCAGGGAATGAGTGATCTGTCAGGGATGGAGCAGGAAGCTTGCTGAAGCCCAGGGGAAGATGAGCAAAGACACAGTCCAATGATCCTCAACTCATCCCTCTCCCTTGGTTTTAGCTGCCCAATGAACAGTACATCCAAAAACTGAGGCAACTGTTTATATTGAGAGACTTTCCAAAAATGTCTGAAGCAGGGTTGGGGTCCATGTGTTTTATCTCAGTCCATTCAGGTAATTAATAGAAATTATATATCAAACTCATTCACTTAAAATACAAATAAACATTGGCTGAGTTGAGACAAAATTGACCCCAACTCAGGAATCAAGTTGATCTATGATAATGTTTTTCCATGTTTGGGACCACTGCTGTAGACTGAAACATGTTCCTCTTAAAGTCACCGGAGTTCAACAGTGTGAAAGGTTGAAAAGAGTAAAACAACATTAAAAAAAGCAGGACTACTCCACTGAACATGGAGACAACCGTGTAAGAGCCCTTGAGAGGAGAGGAACAACACAAAATGGATGAACTGAGAAGAGAACAGAAATGGATGCAAAACAGTGTCATGGTTCAGAAGCTGAAGAGGATTATGTCATGAATGCAGCACAAGGCTTCTTTAAGAAAAAAACATGGAGAAGCGTGAGATGAAAAAGCAACGGAAATATCCTCATATGTCCGAATAGCAGTAGCCTATATTCATATTCCACAGATGAAGTTACAGAATGGAAGGTCAAGCACTGAACTTTCAAAAAACTATACATGGATCGTTCTAACACAAGAAAGAAGAATATTACCGACAGCATACAAATGCACAAGAGAAAGACTGGCACAGTAGAATGAAACTCGGTCCTTCAGAGTACAAATGTCGATGAAAACCAATGGTCCAAACCTCATGTCTCTATTATAATCTGTTAAGTTATTGGAGTTTTTACCCCTGTAGGATGGCCAGAATTAGGGTGACTAAATCAATGGAGACCACAGGTTTGTATTAGGGTGACTAAATCAATGGAGACCACAGAGAAAAAGTTGTCAACATAAGGAAAATTGCAGTGTGTTGTGTCAGCTAAAGTGGATTCTGATCAAGAGTAAAAGGTTACCTGACAGGCTCACTTTCCCATTGAACTCGTCATCTTTATTCTCCAATCCGTCGGTCATAAAACAACATAGATAAGGATTTTGAGACGTGACATGAAGTATTTTCATATTTTAGTAAACGCTTTTCATATTAAAATGTGAAATTCATGTTATTTTTCAAAGATTTCTCAACAAAAACATGCGTATCTCTGAAATGTCAACAGAGCATCGACTGTACAAGCTTTTCATTTTCCTTTTACATTTAATTCAACTCGTGTTGCACGAACCCGAGTGGCACAGCGGTCTAAGGCACGACATCTCAGTACTAGAGGCGTCACTACAGACGCCCTGGTTCGAATCCCCCTGTATCACAACTGGCCATGAATGGGAGTGCCATAGGGCGGCGCACAACTGGCCCAGCGTCACCCGGGTTTGGCCGTTGTAAGCCGCCATTGTAAATAAGAATTAGTTCTTAACAGATTTGCCTAGTTAAAACAAAAACGCTAAATGAGCTTTTTGCAAACTGCAGAAACAGCTTTGAAGACGAGCAACACTACAGGTAAAATCCTCAAAAGTAGCTGCAAGAATGCTGAACCACTCAACAGAGCTCTGTATTTATTATCGGATGTATTAAGTTACGAAATCCGACTTTTTGGATCTACTGTTAATTCAAATGTTAGAGAAAGATACAACTGAATGATTCCGAACACGAATTATGTGTCTTTGTAAAATCTATTTTATAGCACAAGGAAGTAAAATATCATCACCAAAGCGTGTTTTCACCCACTCTGGCAGAGTGGGTAGACACCCTATACAGCATATATGAAAAACCATTATGTACAGTGCATTCAGAAAGTACTCAGACCCCTTAACTTTATCGATATTATTACGCTACAGCCTTATTCTAAAATGAATTACATTTCACCCTCATCAATCTACACACAATACCCCATAATGATCCTTTACCCAGTACTTTGTTGAAGCACCTTTGGCAGCGATTACAGAATCAAGTCTTCTTGGATATGACGCTACAAGTTTGGCACACCTGTATTTGGGGAGTTTCTCCTATTCTTCTCTGCAGATACTCTCAAGCCATGTCAGGTTGGATGGGGAGCGTTGCTGCACAGCTATGTTCAGGTCTCTCCAGAGAGGTTCGATTGGGTTCAAGTCCGGGCTCTGGCTGGGCCACTCAAGGACATTCGGAGACTGTTCCCGAAGCTACTCCTGCGTTGTCTTGGCTGTGTGCTTCGGGTCATTGTCCTGTTGGAAGGTGAACTTGAGCTCCAGTCTCAGGTCCTGAGCACTCTGGAGCAGGTTTTCATCAAGGATCTCTCTGTACTTTGCTCCGTTCACCTTTCCCTCGATCCTGACTATTCTCCCGGTCCCTGCAGATAAAAAAACATTCCCTCAGCATGATGCTGCCACCACCATGCTTCACCGTAAAGATGGTTCCAGGTTTTCTCCAGATGTGACACTTGGTATTGAGGCCAAAGAGTTCAATCTTGGTTTCATCAGACCAGAGAACCTTGTTTCTCGTGGTCTGAGAGTCCTTTAGGCTCCTTTTGGCAAACCCCAAGCAGGTTATCATGTGCCCTTTACTGAGGAGTGGCTTCCGTCTAGCCACTCTACCATAAAGGCCTGATTGGTGGAATGCTGCAGAGATGGCTGTCCTTCTGGAAGGTTCTCACATCTCCACAGAGGAACTCTGGAGCTCTGTCACCTCCCGGGTTCTTGGTCATGACCAAGGCTCTACTCCCCTGATTGCTGCTTGGCTGGGCGGCCAGCTCTAGGAAGTGTCTTCCATTTAAGAATGATGGAGGCCACTGTGTTCTTTGGAACCTTCAATGCTGCAGAAATGTTTTGGTACCCTTCCCCAGATCTGTGCCTCGACACAATCCTATCTCTAGGGACAATTCAATTGGTTTTTTGCTCTGACATGCAATGTCAACTGTGACACCTTATATAGACATGTGTGCCAAATCATATCCAACCAATTGAATTTACCACAGGTGAACTCCAATCAAGTTGTAGAAACATCAAGTTGCTCAATGAAAACAAGACTCACCTGAATTCAATTTCAAGTCTCATAGCAAAGTAAATAAGGAGTGTTTTTTTAAATTTAATACATTGGCAAAAATGCCTAAAACCTGTTTTTGCTTTGTCATTATGGGGTAGTGTGTAGGGAAACATTTAAAAAAAAATCCATTTTAGAATAAGGCTGTAACATAACAAAAAGTCAAGGGGTCTGACTGTGGTCAATACCAAAATGATGTGAAATTCAGTTAATGATTTAAAAAATAACCCTTTACCTCAAGGAGTTTGAATCCAAGACCAGAATTTCACTTAATTTTCCAAATTGACTGGAACTGAAATGGCATTTCCATTGAGCCAAACTGCCAACTTCAAAAAGCAGTAGTCTGCTGATGAGGGTGAGCTACAGTGGGGCAAAAAAGTATTTAGTCAGCCACCAATTGTGCAAGTTCCCCCACTTAAAAAGATGAGATAAGCCTGTAATTTTCATCATAGGTACACTTCAACTATGACAGACAAAATGAGAAAAGAAAATCCAGAAAATCACATTGTAGGATTTTTAATGAATTTATTTGCAAATTATGGTGGAAAATAAGTATTTGGTCAATAACAAAAGTTTATCTCAATACTTTGTTATATATCCTTTGTTGGCAATGACAGAGGTCAAAATTTTCTGTAAGTCTTCACAAGGTTTTCACACACTGTTGCTGGTATTTTGGCCCATTCCTCCATGCAGATCTCCTCTAGAGCAGTGATGTTTTGGGGCTGTTGCTGGGCAACACGGACTTTCAACTCCCTCCGAAGATTTTCTATGGGGTTGAGATCTGAAGACTGGCTAGGCCACTCCAGGACCTTGAAATGCTTCTTACGAAGCCACTCCTTCGTTGCCCGGGCGGTGTGTTTGGGATCATTGTCATGCTGAAAGACCCAGCCACGTTTCATCTTCAATGCCCTTGCAGATGGAAGGAGGTTTTCACTCAAAATCTCACGATACATGGCCCCATTCATTCTTTCCTTTACACGGATCAGTCGACCTGGTCCCTTTGCAGAAAAACAGCCCCAAAGCATGATGTTTCCACCCCCATGCTTCACAGTAGGTATGGTGTTCTTTGGATGTAACTCAGCATTCTTTGTCCTCCAAACACAACGAGTTGAGTTTTTACCAAAAAGTTATATTTTGGTTTCATCTGACCATATGACATTCTCCCAATCTTCTTCTGGATCATCCAAATGCTCTCTAGCAAACTTCAGACGGGCCTGGACATGTACTGGCTTAAGCAGGGGGACACGTCTGGCACTGCAGGATTTGAGTTCCTGGCGGCGTAGTGTGTTACTGATGGTAGGCTTTGTTACTTTGGTCCCAGCTCTCTGCAGATCATTCACTAGGTCCCCCCGTGTGGTTCTGGGATTTTTGCTCACCGTTCTTGTGATCATAAAAAATCCTACAATGTGATTTTCTGGATTGTTTTTCTCATCTTGTCTGTCATAGTTGAAGTGTACCTATGATGAAACTTACAGGCCTCTCACCTTTTTAAGTGGGAGAACTTGCACAATTGGTGGCTGACTAAATACTTTTTTGCCCCACTGTATATGCCACAGGGACTGAGGGTGAGCTAGTCAGAGCATACTTGCCTTCCTAAACTGCTTGCTGCTGGCCTCTGGTGTGGCCGTAACTGGGGCATCTGTGGCAGATTTCACTGGAGTGTCCCCAGGGGCTTCGGCTAGGAGACATAAACAGCACAAAGCATGAGAAAAACCACGAGGTTACACCACGCATCATCGATAACAGTTTATTAGTAAAAAGCAGTAATGAGTGAAAAGTATTGGCATGCCCAACATTAGAGAGGACTCTATCTACCATCTATGCCCCAGGTCAGAACCCACAGGATGGAATCTCAAAGGTTTGGAAAATATTGCTCACAATAACATTTGGGAGCTTGTGCTTTTCATTGACTCTCTGACCAGTTGTGTCTGATATGGTACTATAAAATAATGACAATGAAATCATTCATTAATTGGCAAAGCCTTACACAGTGCTGTTATGAAAGACGTTTCTCTCCTGTACAACGCAGCTTGGAGTTGCGAGGTGCTACAGAGCCAGCTGGACCAGCAGCAAAACATTCACTTGGTACATATTTATATACTTCCCTTCAGAACATCATGGAACAATCCTTCATCCAGCCAATGAAAGACCTGTCAATAACAAGCCTCACAACTACAGTACTGTGTCCCAAATGGCACCATATTCCCTACATTTCCTATATAGTGGCCTAATTTTGACCAGATCCATATGGGGCCTTGGTCAAAAGTAGTGCACCACATAGGGAATAGGGCGCCACTTGCGACACAACCCAGGAATACACCTATTATTTTAGCAAGTCAAAGAGGAGGTATGGATGGAGTTCAAGATGTTTCCATCTATCATAGACAGATGTATTTTCCAAACATTTGAGAAGCATCAGCTACCAGCAGACAAGGAGAGCCCTCCAAGACGAAGACTGTCCTCCCATTATGTAAGTAGAGGGGGAGAGAGACAAAAGAGGCCAGGCAAGCCAGGGAGAAAGGAGGAGGAACTTGGAAATCAAAAGGAGGAAAAAACACACAAATAGGACAGACAAAATCCACAGTCAGATGAAACCAAACCCAAAGGAGAAAGAGAGGATGCAGTGGATCTGTTGTTGAAACCACTGTGGACCACAAGATCGACAGCATCACATCCAATTCATTCCAAATAGATCCTATTCAGTGGTCAACTTTGGTTCAGAGAAAGTGTTTGCGGAATTCGATTATATAAAACAGTGAAAAAATGTCAAATGTCAATCTGATATCAACAATATGATGTAAGAATATATCCTGTACATCAATTAAAGACTGTCAATCTAAGCATTCTCTCCACCAAAAAAAAACAAATCCTCCCATCAATAATTTGTCAGACAACGAGTTGGTAGTCTAGAAGCCAATCGTGTTGGGTTTGGAAGTCCCCATCTAAGAGCACTGGACAACGTCTGTGGCTCCAAAGCACTACTAAACAGGGTGCTGCCGCACACACGCCAATGTTGGGTATTCAAACAGCACCAGGACGGAGTGTAGGGGATACACACCTAACAACAAACGCTGACCAGAAGCTCCTTTACTACCAACACCTGTGAAGAACGCAGAGGGGGAGAAGGGAAGAACACAAAACAAATCAAAAGACTGAAGCAAAGGGGTTGGAGCAGGGTCAAGGGTCACTGCAGGGTACATGTTTCAAGGCCCTGCTGTGAGCTTGATGTCATGGCTGCATCCTGCAAGTCCAGAGTCAGATACCATTGGCTACGTGTGCAATCTGGGCACGTTATTGTGATACTACTAATAATGCAGAATAGCTCATCGGGAAAGTTAGAAGTGATTGCAACTGACAGTACGTTGGCGAAAACCAAAATTTTGTTTTTTGCTGGAAAGTATGAAGGTAGATTGCTAGGTAATGCAGGTATGAATCGACAAAAGAAGCCCACTTCAAATTTAGATTACCAATGACAGAAATGTTTCTACCACTTGAAGCAGCTGCAATTGCTATTCTAGGTTCACAAAGCTCAAGATGTTTATTCATCACTTTTGCCACTTGTTCAAAAAAAATATACACAATCCTGGTCAAAAAGAGTTTAGTAACTGCTTTGTCTGACACTATCTATTTCTTAATCTGACAAGACTGTACTCACCAGTGAAGAGGATGCTCTTGAGAAAGGTGAAGTTCTCTCCTATCTTATCTAAATCGGGTAACTCTGGTAGAAACTTGGCAATCTCCATTAACTCAGGCAGCATTTTGGTTAGTTTATCTGTGTGCAGAAGAGAAATGCGATAGGGTAGGTGGAGTTTATCCTTTGAACATGAGAATCAAATGAAACAAACTAACTGAGCAGCCTTAACAGAAAGACAGCACTGGCTCAGCCGAAAATACTACATACAATTCACGTCGGATTAACCACACACACACTGATTAACAGGAATTAAACCAACATGACAAGTTATTTAACAGTGGTAAATCTATATATGAATTTTAGGTTCACAGGCTTCTAACGAGTCATTTCATGTCGGTTTTTTTTTTTGCATATGTGTTTCTTCGACCCACCTAAATCCAAACAGTAAAACAAATCCAAATATTTCAGGGGCATTGAAAAACATTTTAAGTGTAAAGTGAAACAGACAGAAAGTACCCCCAAAAAAGACAATGGATCTACATATATTTTTTAATAACATCTTTGAGAGCTAACAATCACCAAAATAACAGCTAGACAGTCAAGGAGAATCTAAAACTCCAGAAATGATGCATTCAGGAGTTTTTTCTGTGATAGCATGAGGCTGATTTAGTTATCCTTTAGTCACTCAGCATAAGAACATGGCATAAGCCATGGACAAATGAGTAGAAAGGAGGGACACTAAATGTTTCAGTCAAACGACACACCTACTGCCACCTAAGACCCATTTGATCCAGAAACAAATCTCACCTAGGTCAATTTGTTTACTCATCTCCCAGAAGAAATCGGGTATTACCCAATTGTATGCATCCATATCAGGCAGCATATCCTTCCACTCCTCATAGGTCTGGAAGAACAGAAGAGACGTGGCATTTCAATCACATACATGGTCAACTTACAATTTTTGTTGTGACAATGGGGAAACAAATTACCCCAGTTAAAGATTAACAACAACAATATTTCAGGGGATGGGTTAGGGTACAATAATTGGACATAGAGTGCATTTGTTAAGTATTCAGACTAGAGGTTGACCGATTATGATTTTTCAACACCGATACCATTTATTGGAGGACCAAAAAAATCCAATACCGATTAATCGACCGATATTTATTTATTTGTAATAATGACAATTACAGCAATACTGAATGAACACATTTTTACATAATATAATACATCAATAAAAATCTATTTATTCTCAAATAAATAATGAAACATGTTCAATTTGGTTTAAATAATGCAAAAACAAAGTGTTGGAGATGAAAGTAAAAGTGCAATATGTGCCATGTAAGAAAGCTAACGTCTCAGTTCCTTGCTCAGAACATGAGAACATATGAACGTTGGTGGTTCCTTTTAACATGAGACTTCAATATTCCAAGGTAAGAGGTTTTAAGTTGTAGTTAATATAGTATTTATAGGACTATTTCTCTCTACACCATTTGTATTTCATTTACCTTTGACTATTGGATGTTCTTATAGGCACTTTAGTATTGCCAGTGTAACAGTATAGCTTCCATCCCTCTCCTCGCTCCTACCTGGGCTCGAACCAGGAACACATCGACAACAGCCACCCTCGAAGCAGAGTTACCCATCGCTCCACAAAAGCCGCGGCCCTTGCAGAGCAAAGGGAATAACTACTCCAAGTCTCAGAGCGAGTGACGTTTGAAACGCTATAAGCGTACACCCCGCTAACTAGCTAGCCATTTCACATCGGTTACACCAGCCATTAGGCTTGAAGTCATAAACAGCGCTCTGCTTGCGAAGAGCTGCTGGCAAAATGCACAAAAGTGCTGTTTGAATGAATGCTTACGAGCCTGCTGCTGCCTACCATCGCTCAAGTCAGACTGCTCTATCAAATCATAGACTTAATTATAACATAACACACAGAAATACGAGCCTTTGGTCATTAATATGGTTGAATCCGGAAACTATCACTTCGAGAGCAAAAAGTTTTATTTCAGTGAAATATGGAATCGTTCGGTATTTAATCTCACGGGTGGCATCCCTAAATCTAAATATTGTTGTTACATTGCACAACCTTCAATGTTATGTCATAATTGCGTAAAATTCTGGCAAATAAGTTCGCAACGAGCCAGGCTGCCCAGACTGTTGCATATACCCTGACTCTGCGTGCAAAGAACACAAGAGAAGTGACACAATATCACCTGGTTAATATTGCCTGCTAACCTGGATTTCTTTTAGCTAAATATGCAGGTTTAAAAATATGTACTTCTGTGCATTGATTTTAAGAAAGTCATTGATGTTTATGGTTAGGTACAGTTGTCCAATGATTGTGCATTTTTTCGCAAATGCGCTTTTGTTAAATCATCCCCCAGCGTTGCATTGATTATATGCAACACAGGACACGCTAGATAAACTAGTAATATCATCAACCCTGTGTAGTTATAACTAGTGCTTATGATTGATTGTTTTTTATAAGTGAAGTTTAATGCTAGTTGGCAACTTACCTTGGCTTCTACTGCATTCATGTAACAGGCAGGCTCCTCGTGGAGTGCATTGTAATCAGGTGGTTAGAGCGTTGGACTAGTTAACTGTCAGGTTGAAAGATTGGATCCCCCAAGCTGACAAGGTAAAAATCTGTCGTTCTGTCCCTGAACAAGGCAGTTAACCCACCATTCCTAGGCTGTCATTGAAAATAAGAATGCGTTCTTAACTGACTTGCCTAGTTAAAGAAAAGTATAATATAAACATATATATATTTATTTTTTTAATCGGCAAACTCGGCACCCAAAAATCCTGATTTCCGATTGTTATGAAAGCGGCCCTGATTAAATCGGCCATTCCAATTAATCGGTCGACCTCTAATTCAGACCCCATCCTTTTTTCCACATTTTGTTACGTTACAGGCCTATTCTAAAATGTATTAAATACATGTTTTCCATCATCAACCTACACACAATACCCTATAATGACAAAGTAAAAACATGTTTTTAAACATTTTTATACAATAAAACAGAAATACCTTATTTACACAAGTATTCAGACCCTTTTCTATGAGACTTGAAATTGAGCTCAGATGCATCCTGTTTCCATTGATCATCCTTGAGATGTTTCTACAACTTGATTTGAGTCCACCTGTGCTAAATTCAAGTGACTGGACATGATTTGGAAAGGCACACACCTGTCTGTATAAGGTCCTACAGTTGACAGTGCATTTCTGTGCAAAAACCAAGCCATGAAGTCGAAGGAATTGTCCATAGAGCTCTGAGGCAGGATTGTGTCAAGGCAAAGATCTAGGGAAGGGTACCAAAAAATGTCTGCAGCATTGAAGGTTCCAAAGAACAGTGGCCTCCATGAATCTTAAATGGAAGAACTTTGGAACCACCAAGACTCATTCTAGACTTGGCCGCCCGACCAAACTGAGCAATCGGGGGAGAAGGACCTTGGTCAGGGAGGTGACCAAGAACCCATTGGTCACTCTGACAAAGCTCCAGAGTTCCTCTGTGGAGATCAGAGAACCTTCCAGAAGCACAATATGTGCAGCACTCAACCAATCAGGCCTTCATTATAGAGTGGCCAGGCGGAAGTCACTCCTCAGTAAAGGGCACATGACAGCTCTCTGAGTTTGCCAAAAGGCACCTAAAGGACTCTCAGACCATGAGTAACAAGATTCTCTGGTCTGATGACACCAAGATTGAACTCTATTGCCTGAATGCCAAGCGTCACGTCTGGAGGAAACCTGGCACCATCCCTACGGTGAAGCATGGTGGTGGCAGCATCATGCTGTGGGGATGTTTTTCAGCGGCAGGAAATGGGAGACTAGTCAGGATAGAGGGAAAGACGAACGGAGAGATCCTTGATGAAAGCCTACTCCAGAGAAGTCAGGACCTCAAACTGGGGCTCAAGTTCACCTTCCAACAGAACACCCCGAAGCACACAGCCAAGACAACGCAGGAGTGGCCTCGGGACAAGTCTCTGAATGTCCTTGAGAGGCTCAGCCAGAGGTCGGTCTTGAACCTGATGGAACATCTCTAGAGACCTGACAAAAGCTGTGCAGCAATGCTCCCCATCTAACCTGACATAAATTTAAAGGCTCTACAGAGAATGGGAGAAACTCCCCAAATACAGGTGTGCCAAACTTGTAACGTCATGCCCAAGAAGACTCAATGTTGTAATCGCTGCCAAAGGTGCTTCAACAAAGTACTGAGTAAAGGGTCTGAATACTGAATACAATCAAGTTGTAGAAACTTCAAGGATTATCAATGGAAACAGGAAGCACCTGAACTCAAGTTCAATTTCGAGTCTAATAGAAAAGGGTCTGAATACTTATGTAAATAAGGTATTTCTGTTTTATTTTATAAATGTGTATACCAACCTGTTTTTGCTTTATCACTATGGGGTATAGTGTGTAGATTGAGGGAAAACATTTTTAAAATCCATTTTAGAATAAAGCTGGAACAAAAAGTGGAAAAAGTCAAGAGGTCTGAATACTTTTGCACTGTATTTCCCATTCTAAGTGACATGAAACTCTTAGGTAAAACAACCCTTGTGTTTTCCTCTATGATGTATGAGTCTGGGCTAAAAAACAGAGATGTGAGGGGAGTCTAGACTAGAGGTCGACCGATTAATCGGAATGGCTGATTTAATTAGGGCCGATTTCAAGTTTTCATAACAATCGGAAATCTGTATTTTTGGGCACCGAATTCCATTTTTTGTATTTTATACCTTTATTTAACTAGGCAAGTCAGTTAAGGACACATTCTTATTTTCAATGACGGCCTAGGAACGGTGGGTTAACTGCCTGTTCAGGGGCAGAATGACAGATTTTCACCTTGTCAGCTCGGGGGATTCAATCTTGCAACCTTACAGTTAACTAGTCCAACGCTCTAACCATTGCACTCCACGAGGAGCCTGACTGTTACATGAATGCAGTAGAAGCCAAGGTAAGTTGCTAGCTAGCATTAAACTTATCTTATAAAAAACAATCAATAAATCATAATCACTAGTTATAACTACTAATCCAGGTTAGCAGGCAATATAAACCAGGTGAAATTGTGTCATTTCTCTTGCGTTCATTGCACGCAGAGTCAGGGTATATGCAACAGTTTGGGCAGCCTGGCTCATTGCAAACTTATTTGCCAGAATTGTACGTAATTATGACATAACATTGAAGGTTGTGCAATGTAACAACAATATTTAGACTTAGGGATGCCACCTGTTAGATTAAATACCGAATTGTTCCATATTTCACTGAAATAATAAACGTTTTGTTTTCGAAATGATAGTAATTAATTTGGTCGAATCCGGAAACTAAAGGCTCATATTTCTGTGTGTTATTATGTTATAATTAAATCCGATTTGATAAAGCAGTCTGACTGAGCAGCAGGCTCGTAATCATTCATTCAAACAGCACTTTCGTGCGTTTTGCCAGCAGCTCTTCGCAAGCACAGTGCTGTTTATGACTTCAAGCTTATCAGCCTAATGGCTGGTGTAACTGATGTGAAATGGCTAGCTAGTTAGCTGGGTGTGCGGTAATAGCGTTTCAAACGTAACTCGCTCTCAGACTTGGAGTAACGATGCTTCGAGGGTGGCTGTTGTCGATGTGTTCCTGGTTCGAGCCCAGGTAGGGGCGAGGAGAGGGTCAGAAGCTATACTGTTACACTGGCAATACTATAGTGCCTATAAGAACATCCAATAATCAAAGGTATATGAAACACAAATGGTATAGAGAGAAATAGTCCTATAAATACTATATTAACTACAACCTAAAACCTCTTACCTTGGAATATTGAAGTCTCATGTTAAAAGGAACCACCAACTTTCATATGTTCTCATGTTCTGAGCAAGGAACTGAAACGTTAGCTTTCTTACATGGCACATATTGCACTTTTACTTTCATCTCCAACACTTTGTTTTTGCATTATTTAAACCAAATGGAACATGTTTCATTATTTATTTGAGGCTAAATGGATTTTATTGATGTATAATATTAAGTTAAAATAAGTGTTCATTCAGTGTTGTTGTAATTGTCATTATTACAAAAAAAATAACAACATTTTTTTTTAAATATGTTAAATCGGTATTGGCTTTTTCGGTAATCCAATAATCGGTATCGGCATTGAAAAATCATAATCCGTCGACCTCTAGTCTAGACACATCTAGCCTATATACAAGATCAACTTCAACAGAATCATGTGTAAATATAGTCCATATAGTGAAAGGGTTTTGAGAGCTCGTAAGGGAATCTCATCTGTGCTGGCAGTCTGGCATAAACACATAACCTAGCAGAGCGCCAATCAAATGTAGAGTAAGTCACCTCTGTTCCACTGGGAGTGGAGGTAAGTAGGGCGACTCGTACATTAGGATTAGAAAAGCAGCACTCAAAGCCAATATCGCTTAAGCACAGTGTGAACGGTAGTAAACCACCTATGTGTTTGTTACTCTCACTGCGCTTACCAAGCAGGTCCAGCCAATTAGAGATCAGAGCGCCAACTGGTATTTAGATGAGAGATGCACTTGTATCATGTATCTTAAGTCTAACAGACAAGTAAAACAGCTTCTTTCGAACAACATTATGGGGCAGTAACCTGGCTACGGCTATACGTGTCTGGGAAACTGGCCATTACCATTCAACTCTCTCTCCTCTACCTCAAATGTACTGTACCTTCTTAGCGGTATACCCGCCTCCCACTGCTGAGCCCAGCACAATGTACCGGAGCTTCAGCAGCCTGGAGGCCAGGCGGAGCATCCAAAAGTTGCGGTGCTGCTGGTAGCGCCAGCCACCGTGACCGCCCGGGGGAGGCTTGGGGGGCTGCATGGGCAGCCGGGACATGGAGGTGAAGTGGCGGGCTGCCGAGCGGTGCGGGGGGTTGACACTGGCGTTGTACCGGTGGTGGATGGCACGAGACAGAGGGTGCAGCTTCTGTAAGGGCATCCTGAACCTCACACCCATGTTGGGGGAGACCAGGTTTCTGCAGGCCATGCTGAGAGGACAGAGACATGGAGAAAACGTGTCAGGGATTTAGACCCACAAGTAACATTAACACTGTACCTTCTGCAGACATCAGGTGTGATGAGTAGAACGATTGATCGTATACTGTACAGTACAACATGATGAACAACAACGGCATGATAGTGTTGATTGAATGGTGTACAAATAACGTTAGTTAGCCACAGTAGCTGCACATCTGCCTGGCTAAATACAGTAACGTTGCTTTTTTTATAGCTAAAATGCATCGTTAACTTTTGTTTCGCAGATAATTACCTAACCCACACACACAATCGAGCTGGCCACTTGATATCAGTGATTCCAATTTGTTTAACACCAAGCTAATGTCTAGCTAACTAACTGTTATCGTTACCTTCTTGAACATCATCAAACGTAATAACAACCTTTTCGTAACCAGCCTCTAGGCAACAAGCAACTTAACTAAGCTAACGTTAGCAAGACAGTCATGTAATTATGAGAAGTACAGCATTGTCATACACTAGCTATTGCTGTTAAGTCAATCAGTGAATGATGCATAAATTATCTAGCTAGCATTGTGGTCAACATTGCTAGCTAGTTATCTCTATATAGCACAGCGAGAAACACCGTCCTCATGCCCAGATAGCTACTGTTAGATAGCGAGCTGGCTATCTATTTATCTAGTTAGCCGAAAATATTGTTACCCTACTTACCAGGCCACTGCGCTTCCAACTCGTAACATAATGCTATTACCAACAACGGGTAAATGAAAATGTGTTATAAATTCGCGCTCACGTACAATTCAAATCATTTTTACAGAGGGTACACATTGGTTAATAACTTGCTAACTAAAAAGGACACAGCATGAAATCGGAATGACATGTCTGCTTGCTGGAAACGAGTCCAACCTCCAAATCAGCACTGACAAAACTGTCCATGGTGCTTCAAGTTCCTACACGGTATCTCAGTCACGTCAATAGTAATGTTCTCTAATTTGTCAACATATAGCTAAATCAAATGGATAAATTATGAGTGAAAAAATATATAGTTAGAATGTCCACACTGTAGCCTAGTGGAGTTGGACTAGTAACCAAAAGGTTGCAAGTTCAAATCCCCGAGCTGACAATGTACACATCTGTCGTGCTGCCCCTGAACAGGCAGTTAACCCACTGTTCCTAGGCCGTCATTGGAAATAAGAATTTGTTCTTAACTGACTTGCCTAGTTAAATAAAGGTTAAAAAAAAAATACAAAAATCTGACAAAAAATACAATGTTGTCTTAATTTTTCTACCATGGACGCTGTAGACCTCACAAAACTGTGTAATTAACCCACTCAAATACTTGAGGGCATAACAAACTGCACACATCCACTACTACTCATTATCTGTGGTGTGGATGGTCTAACAATGCACAATGTCAAAATTAACTATTCAACCGTTGTACAATTATGATGAGTCATTGCTGCTTTGCTCTCTACACTATTGCTTCTCGCTGTTTAGTATCGATGTATAGTCACTTTACCCCTACCTACATGTACAAATGACCTCAACTAACCTATACCATCACACATTGACTCGGCAACGGTACACCCTGTATATAGCCTCATTATTATTATTTAATTTTTTGGTAAATATTTCCTTAACTATATTTACTTAAACTGCATTGTTGGTTAAGGGCTTGTAAGCATATCACTTTAAGGGCTTGTAAGTAAGCATTTCACCTGGTGCATGTGACAAATAGAATTTGATTTGATTTGTCTGATTTTTACAATGATCTGTTGAACACTAAATAAGCTAAATTTTAAAAAAATGGTGCTTTTACCATTAATTAATGCCCCCAACATGTGGATAACATGGGAGAATCTCAATTGCCATCTCCTCGCAGCCGCTCACCTCACCTCCTTATTAAAACCCATTGGAGAAGAAGGTCAGAGGGGCGGGACCTCTGGCTTTTACCTCCAATGTGTTTGGAGAAGGAGGTGAGGAGAGAGGACACGAGGTGTACCAATTGAGATGTACTCATAGTCTCACCATCGGGCTGAGGAAGAGGGGGAGCAATGATGTACAGTATACTGACACTAGATTGCTGATGTTATGTGTTGGCCAATGAGAGGCTCTGATGCCACCATCTACCATATTGGTACTGCTGAGAAGGAGCATTCCTGCATCAGAATAAATTAAATTCAACAGTACTTCAGTTTAATGTTTCATGAATAAAGTGATGGAACTACCATGAGCCTGTGTTGTTACTGTGTCAGACTGGGTAACACCTCATTAGAAACATCACATTGACATTTAACCCGTTGGCCATTTTTGATTCAATAAAAATATGGATATACCCAACCAGAAGTATCTATAACATTATCGACTGATACTTTCTATGACATCACTGACACATAGCCCACAGAAGTCGCACCAACATAATTTTATTACTGACTCAATGTATGAATGTGGGAGCAAGTAGACCAACTGTAAAATACAGGAGAGCTGTTTCAAAGTGTAGACACTTCATCAAAATGCATTCTGCTTCATTGTGACAATAATGCTTGTACGAACTCAAACCCATGCGCAGAGGTAGGGGTAAATCCAGAACTTTTACTTAGAGTCTAAAATGAAACAAGGCAACAGCACAAGAGCACACTAACAAAACATGAGACCATAGCAATGATACAGGCCAACTGAGGAACTGAAATAACCAGGCAACCATGTGACCAGAGAACATAATTAAACACAGGGGAAACCAATATGAAATAATCAGGTTAACCTGGAAAACAAGGTAAGGGAGCCCTCCAGGGATCACCGAAGGAAACAACACTCAAATTAAACAGAATCTGTGACACTTCATAATATTACTGAACCTCTCAATTATTTTGTGATGATGCATGTATAATGACACATGAAAGGAAATAAAATTAATGTATACACTCCTTGTATTGACAAAAGAATTTCTCAACATTTATGAACAAGAGCAAGTGACTTAACACTGAGACCCAACATTGCAAAAATACATTTCCTAAATCGTACAGGTCCTAAAAATAAATAAAAAACACTCTATAATGCATCTCCTTAGACCCACATGCATCTCTTAGTAGTATTTGTTGTGTGTCAGTATGATTATTGTGGCTTCAGAAGCCTCAAACATTGGAAATCTGTCCACTCTGTCAAGGCCCAGGCGAAGACCTAGAATCATACAGTTTCGAAGTAAAAAAAAGTTAATTACAAAAACAGGGGGGCAGTCAAACGACAGGTCAAGGGCATGCAGAGGTCAGTAATCCAGAGCAGAGTGTGAAAGGTACAGAACAGCAGACAGGCTCAGGGCAGGCAGAATGGTCAAAACCAGGAACTAGAGAATGACAGGAAAACCACTGGTAGGCTTGACGAGACAAAAACTGGCAACAGACAAACAGAGAACTCGGGTACAAATACACTAGGGATAATGGGGAAGATGGGCGACACCTGGAGGGGGGTGTAGACAATTACAAAGACAGGGGAAAGACATACTAACATTTGCAGTGGTCAAATGTTTTTGATCCATTTTGTTGTGATTTTAATATAATTTCTCAGTTTTCTTACCACACATTTTTTTCTACTATTGAAGCCCAATGTTGCATTTTGCAACGTTTCCAGAATATTGTTCTACAAATGATAATCAGAGGCCTATTGCACGTATTTCTGAAGGGTAATAACATGTTTTCATCTCACAGGGTTAAGCCTTTGTTTTACAGCAACAAATAATCTTCAAAGTATGTGAAAGAAAGTGAATAATTATGATTTTCGCGAAAAAAACATAACGAAAAAAATGGTCCCGCTTTAAATGACATGAAGCTTATAAAGGCTTCATAAACACTATACAACTATGTCACAAATCATCTATAACCATATATCCTGCTTTACATAGGGTTCATTAATGTGACATAAATGTGTGACATAACTACCCATGTCAAATTTGACATAACCCACTATGTCAAATATTACATAAACATGCACTCTGCACTTAATAAGTGATGACATAAGCGCCACTTAATAAAGGCCTTATAAATCATATTAAATTGAGGCTTCACAAAGCATTCATAACCCTGCCATACATCTTAGTAGAGCATTGCAACGCCAGGATAGTGGGTTCGATTCCCGGGACAAGCCATACATAAAAATGTATTCACGCATGACTGTAAATCGTTAAAAAGCGTTTGATAAATTGTATATAATATATTACTCTAAAACATTTCTAGGATGGCCCAACTTCTTCCCTCTTCAAGTGCATAGTCATTGGACCTGAGCCAAACTGGTATGGGCAATCTGTTGAAATCACACTGGATGTATTAGACTTTAGAATTGCATTAGGGGGCAATTACCTCGGGATTGTGGATTAATGACATGGGGTATCAGTCTACCCAGTGACACCCATTGAACATTAGCGTTGTAGCTCTTATTGTGGGACTCTGAAACAACTATGAATTGAGCCACATTTATTGTCAACCTACTATGTGTATTGAACCCTATGAATTTAAACATTCCTTGTTTCCACTTGTATAGGGTGAGCCCGAATCCAACCTCGAGGGACATGCTCTTCGGAGGGTCTATCGTAGAGTCTGTAGCAGAGGATGCTACCGTGGGGTCTGCTGGACAGACGGTTTGCAGACCCAGAACCGCTCAAAATGCTTAGGTTTACACTCCTAAATTGTGGTTTGATCCACATCTCTTTTTCCTAAACAACGCTGCTGATTTGCATTTCACATGGGGTTTCTTTTGATTATGGTGCTGATAAGGATCATTATGGGTGTGTTAGGGTTGCGTCAATTCGAATCTGGTATCAGTATAAGTATGACACTGAGTCACCGTTTGTATGCTATGTATTTTTTATTAGCTAAGCAATAAGTGGTAAATGCAATTTTCGTATATACGGGCTCTCTGTCCCACCTCGCAGGGCAAACAGAGAACTGACAGGATGTACGTAAACAGTTCTTCTTATACTGTGATAGACATAGTTCCAACCCGTCTGTTGGCCTATCACAGCAGAGGCTGAGCGTAGTTTAGACTTTGCTCAGCCTATCGCAGGCGCTCAGAATAGTCCTAATCTCTTGGCGCTTCTTGGAGTCCACCCTCTGTCGATGTATAGATTCTCACTGTTCTGGTGACATACCCTAATTTCTGCAACTACTCAGTTCCCGTTATCTGTTATTGTGTTATTCAGTATTTTCGAATTCAATCAAACCTTGTGATGAGCCTCCCCTCTCTGTACCTGATTAATCACAACTTTTTACAGCAAGTCACAGCATGTGCTCAATATTGTTACATACAAACACAAGGACAAAGCATCTGCTGGGCTATTATCTACAGTTTTGCAACATGCAGCAGTCTCAGCATGTTGCTCGGTCCTTCACACACACACACACACACACACACACACACACACACACACACACACACACACACACACACACACACACACACACACACACACACACACACACACCTGCTGTTCAAACAATTCAATCTTACGTGATATAGTAGTGGGTTATAGAGCATAGACATAAATCCTCACAGTTCACACATTGGAGTTGCTGGCCGTACTCTTGGCTGCAGAGTGGTTGGAGGTCAGGCCTCACAGGGTAGTCTGACTCCTGTGCAGCACTGATGAGCTTAAATTAATTTGTGTCTCGGAGCAGACAATATATATAAGAACAGTGTTTAAAAACAAATGGCAAGTTTTGTGGGAAAGGTGGAGGCAAGGAGGTTCTCAGGTAGGAAAGTGTAATGTGGCTGAGACTGGGACACACAAAGCTCAACAGCAAATTTAAATTGGAAGGAAAACATCCAAATGGGAGGTGTGATCAATGTGGAGACAGTGGAACATATTTCAGAGGCAGCAATATGGGAGGGAAAGGCAGAGTCTGTTATTAGAATTAAGTAATGGTGTTGAAGAGCCAAGCTTAAGTGAACTGCTGAGAAAATCTTCAGGGGATGTAGTTTTTAATTATGTATTTCGTTTCCTTAGGGAGATGAGAATAATGGGTCTGATTTTTTTTTTTTAAACCTTCCTCGTCTTTGGTCCACACTCCAGTCCAGTTGTTGATGGTAATGCACCTTAAAGTTAAATCCATAGAAATCCATAGAAGAACCCACGCTATCACGCTGTTGTGGTAAGATGAACAATGGCGTTTGAAGCAGGGTGCTGTCCTTTAAAACAAGGAATGAATCGTTTTGGTGCTGGGTTGGATGAAAGGCATGAATATAAAACATTATTTAGGGCATCGGGAGGTTTTCCTTTAACTGTGAACAAAAACAGGAGGTTTTATGTTATTTTGTTCACACTTGGCATGATATTCTCCCGCCAAACTAAACAACAGGACAGGAACACTGGATGCACATCACGGAACATCACGCTCTGGCAGTACATGGCTGTGACCATCAAGTTTGCTATGAGAAAGTCGTTTTTTCAGTTTGAAAAAATCACATAGATACATTTGACAGAAAAAATGCACAAACGTTTGCTGTCGATCTGTCATGTCGCAGGCATAAAGTTGTGTTCAAAGGTTGTAGATCACAGATCTGTTTCTGTGGTTGAGTAATAAAAAAAATTGACCGTACAATCAATCTCGCGCCAAAATCCTCGTTAGAGGGAAAGCCAGCGAGACCCTAGTTTCGCGGGCTGAGGCTAAGCTCCGCTCACAGTTTTGATTGACAGGAATTACAGCCCACCAGAGAGAAATTCAAAATGGTAATAGCCAATAGCGGAAAGAAGGCGGCGACATTCACTGGTTGAAGGAGTCGTATTGATTGAGTCCTCTAAAAACAGTCTACAGAAGAGTTGTGCGTTTGATTTAGAAGTAGTATAGGATTACGTTTTTCACGGTTTAATAAACGTCATAATTATTTGCATTTGTAAGAAAAGAAGAAAAACAGGTAACGTAATGTTTCTTCTTTGGTCAAGTTTACATTTTTTTATTTGGAAAGTTGCCTAGCTAACTTGGTACAGTGATTGCCTCGTTCCAACCAGTTAACTTTTGATAGTGAATTATTAATATTATAATTTCACTCGACAGTTTGCATGGTAACTTACGTGTCCGTGTGTTTTCAATGTAAAGATAATCTTTCCTTTGGTTAACTAAATTGTAGCAACTACAACGTATTAGTTGATGTTGTAGCTAACGTTAACTAGCTAGCTAGGCTAATGTAACGTGGTGTGTTGTCAATGTCGATTAACGTTACTATCAGTGTACTATTTGTTACTATGGTGGCTGATAACGTTGTCTATAGTTAGTTACAACATTTCAATGGCTAATCCCATTTACAGTCGCTGTTAACCTACGTTAGTATGACTTCTTAGCTAGTTAGTTCTAATTTACTAAGATGCTTGCTTAACGTTAGCTATTGCAAAAAACATGTTTGTTTACGACGGCTAAATATGACCGATCTTGTTTATTTAATGTTAGCGTTAACGTTACTTGTCCACCAGCCGAGAAAACGAAACAGCGCGCTTTTTTGAATCATAGCTAGCGAATTATTACATTAAATTACCTGATTTAAAATGTTTTTTTTGTTAGTCAATTAAAATAACTAGCTGCTTGTCAATTGTTTCCCAATATTGTTTGATTCGTTTGTGTAGCAAGCTAACCAGCCAACAATAGTAAGTCTAAGGAACAGGTCAAGTATAGTAACAGTAGTCGTTACTGCCACAACAATGTGTAACTCATCCCAGCTGACCCGATAGAACCAGCCTCCACCCAGCTGAACACACAGCTTCGCCAGCTAATGTAAAATAAAAACGAATTATATATATTTATTTCATACTGTCTACCATAGCAATTCTATTCAAGTTTTGAGACGGTCATATGTGCGCTTGGAAAATTGTCAGGAAGCGAAGCCACGTTGTTTGATACAAGCGCTGCCTTCGCGCCAGGATGAGGTCGCAATAGCTGCATTTAAAAGGGTAGGAGTGGCTTACTCACCCAGTTTCCCGCACTGTTAAAATCAGCATGGCATGTTGGTTGAATAATCCCCCAGTCATTGAATGGAATTTGGGGAAGTATTTATTCAAATAATTAAATAATGAATGATTGATCCACTTGATCAATAGTTGGTACAGTAATACTCAAAGGAAAGTGGGAGAAAAACATTGAATGGTGCTGCTTTTGAAGCTCAAATGATGCAATGCTGCCTTTAACTCCCAGTTTGGCTCCCCTTTGCACAGGGCAGCTGCAATGTGGATTCAAGTGCGCACCATGGATGGCAAGGAGACTCATCGGATCGACTCCCTGTCCAAACTTACCAAGGTGGACGAGCTGCGCCTCAAGATCTTGGAACTCTTTAAGGTTGACCCAGAGAAGCAGAGGCTTTTCTACCGGGGAAAGCAGGTGGGGCAGATGGATACTTTACTGTTTAATTCAGTTACAACCGTGTTGCTGGAGTCCTTAGTAATCATGTCTGAATGAATATGTTCTGTTTCTGGTCCCAGATGGAGGACGGCCACACAATCTTTGATTACAACGTGGGTTTGAACGACATAGTGCAGCTGCTTGTTAGACAGGCCGCGCCCCCTGCTGCTGTCCTCAAAAGCAAGGACAAAGAGGCCGAGCTGTCCGACTCTGACTCTGGCTGTAGCTCTGCACAGAGTGAGTCAGACAAGAGCTCCACCCACGGGGAGGCTGAGGTGCAGGCAGCTGGCACCTCCACCCAAACCGACTTGCCAGACCTGGTCGACCCCGGCTTTGGCTGTTACAAGGTAAACACAGGGCAGATCTACAAAAGCCCTAGTATTTGCTGTACTGGTGTCACTTGATGGGGTGAAATTATGCTTTTAACTTAAAATCAAAAATGGCATTTGCGTTAATATTTTGGAGTTATTGAATTGGGGTTGAATATAATAGCTAGTCTTAATTTGAAGTTTGCAAAACATAAGTTTAAAAAAAATTAATTCAGCAGTGTCAATATCAACTTTGTAATTTCTCCCCCCCCCAGATTAACGAGTTTGTTGATGCCAGAGACTTGAACATGGGTGCCTGGTTTGAGGCCCAAATTGTGAACGTTACAAAGACATCTGGAGAGGAGGGCTCTGACATGAACCCCAGCGAAGAGGAAGTTATTCACTACCATGTCAAATATGAAGAGTGAGCATTTTATCAAGTATTTTATATTTAAAGATCGGATGGATAGGTCATGCCTCACTGTTGAATGTTAACCTCCGCAAACATGTATAGAAAACACGTGTTCATGTGGAACTGATTGATGTTTAGTAAAGAGGTGGACCAATGGGGAAATTGATTGGCCATGTCCCAATTCTCTCCTTCCTCCCAAAAGGTGCACTTGTTCACTTCCCTTTACTGATTTTTAAAGGAAATGACTGGTATAAGAAATGTTGTGATACTCTCACTAGCCCAGGTCTCCACCCATCTAATGCTTTTAGATTTTGTGTGAAGTAGTGAACGAGTGCACACTTCACAGGGATCGACATTAACTCTTGTCTGGGACATTTAAAAAATATATATTTGTTTGATGACAATATAGATTTAAGTAGTACAAATGGACAAGTATATTTATATAAAAAAAAAAAAAAGTTTAATCTTTGCACAATATCAAAGTTACTTATCAGAGAGCCAACATTGGAATAATATTCAAATCTGTTTTTATGTAGGCCAACATGTATAAAATAAAAAAGTTTAAAAAAAGCCCACAGGACAAATTGTAGGTGATATGCATGTTGTCAAAACAATGCAGACGAATTGCAAATATTTGTGCTTGATAATTTGTACACTACTATGCCACATTGTTTTGCCTGCCAGTGTGTAAAAACCAGAGGTACATTTGAAATTAACAATTTGTATTACTCCAATGTGCCCACAGCAGTCAAGTCCCTCAGAATTCAAATACTACTTTGAGCTGCTTCTGTTCTATCAGATATGTCAATCAGCTTACAAAAGCCCCATTATGTAGGAAGCACCTGCCGTGTGCATCGGAGCTGAATACTGACACTGCCTCTGTGTGGTCTCTAGCTACCCAGAGAATGGTGTGGTGCTGCTGCATTCCAAGGATGTGCGCCCGCGTGCTCGCACTGTCTACCAGTGGCACCAGCTAGAGGTGGGCATGGTGGTCATGGTCAACTTCAACCCCGACGATCCCAAGGAGCGCGGCTACTGGTACGATGCCCAGATCCAGAGGAAGAGGGAGACACGCACCGTGCACGAGATCTACACCAAAATACTGCTCGGGTAATAATTGGTCCTGTTCGTCTCTGCTTTAATAAACAAAAAGATAGAGTACATTGTCTCCCATAGCGTAATTCAATAGTGTGCTTCTATTGATTACTTGTTTTATATTATCTACACGGTATAGATTGCACTTTTGTATTTTGTTGATGTCATAGTTTTCCATTGGCCATGTATAGCATTTTGTTTGCACAGTAGTACCATGACGATTATCCGAAGAGCTTGTGTTTTATTTCAGGGATGCCGGTGACTCTCTGAATGACTGTAGGATCATGTTCTTGACTGAAATTTACAAAATCGAGGAGCCTGGAGCATTGGATGGATCTGGAGTTGGATCTGACAGTCCATTGAAAAGTAAGTTGGAGCTGTTTAGCTGGATTTCATCGGCTGTATTCACTAGAAAGCAAACGGAACAAATCAAATTTATTTATATAGCCCTTCGTACATCAGCTGATATCTCAGTGCTGTACAGAAACCCAGCCTAAAACCCCAAACAGCAAGCAATGCAGGTGTAGAAGCACGGTGGTTTGAAAAACTCCCTAGAAAGGCCAAAACCTAGGAAGAAACCTAGAGAGGAACCAGGCTATGTGGGGTGGCCAGTCCTCTTCTGGCTGTGCCGGGTAGAGATTATAACAGAACATGGTCAAGATGGTCAAATGTTCATAAATGACCAGCATGGTCGAATAATAATAAGGCAGAACAGTTGAAACTGGAGCAGCAGCACGGCCAGGTGGACTGGGGACAGCAAGGAGTCATCATGTCAGGTAGTCCTGGGGCATGGTCCTAGGGCTCAGGTCCTCCAAGAGAGAGAGAAGGAGAGAATTAGAGAACGCACACTTAGATTCACACAGGACACCGAATTGGACAGGAGAAGTACTCCAGATATAACAAACTGACCCCAGCCCCCCGACACATAAACTACTGCAGCATAAATACTGGAGGCTGAGACAGGAGGGGTCAGGAGACACTGTGGCCCCACCCGAGGACACCCCCGGACAGGGCCAAACAGGAAGGATATAAATAGTCAATGTAAATAGTCCGGGTGGCCATTTGATTAAATATTCAGCAGTCTTGTGGCTTGGGGTAGAAGCTGTTAAGGGGCCTTTTGGTCCTAGACTTGGCGTTCCGGTACCGCTTGCTGTGTGGTAGCAGAGAAAACATTCTGACTTGGGTGACTGGAGTCTTTGACAATTTTTTGGGCCTTCCTCTGACACCCCCTAGTATATAGGTCCAGTGATGAACTGGGCTGTACGCATTACCCCCTGTAGTGCCTTACACCATGCCCAAACCGGACGTGTTGCGAACATTGCAAAATAAATGTACACACGTTTTCCATCATTGCACCCACACTGCTCACGCGCTCCAACGAGCGTCTGCGTTGCCAGGCGCTAAAATTGGAGTTGATTCTATTTGTGACATAGGAGAGGCAGGACTTGAAGCGCGTTCTCTACTCATTGGTTTTTAGGAACATATACCCACTTGGGTGATTGAAAGATTAACTGAGGTCTGTTGTGGTAATGCACCTTATTATGAAAGTTAATTGCCATATAAAGTCCAAAGAAAAAGAAGCCTGGAAGGAGGAGAGATGACTAGAAACTATTCGGTTGACCGTTTTATGTGGGGATTAAGTATCGGAGTAGAGGACCTGGTGTTACGGTTGGATGCCGAGCAGTTGCCATACCAGGCGGTGATGCAACTGGTCAGGATGCTCTCAATGGTGCAGCTGTAGATCTTTTTGAGAATCTTTTCAGTCTCCTAGGGGGAAAAGGTGATGTCGGCTCTCCTTTTCCTGTTGTCCACAATCTTCTACTTTGTCTTGCTCACATTGAGGGAGAGGTTGTTGTCCTGGCACCACACGGCCAGGTCTCTGACCTCCTCCCTGTAGGCTGTCCCGTCGTTGTCGGTGATCAGGCTTACTGTTGTCGTCAGCAAACTTAATGATGGTGTTGGAATTGTTTGGCAACGCAGTCGTGGGTGTACAGGGAGTACAGGAGGGGATTAAATACACGCCACTGTGTTTGAGGATCAGTGTGGCGAATGTGTTGCTGCGTACCCTTACCACCTGGGGGAGGCCTGTCAGGAAGTCCAGGATCCAGTTGCAGAATAAGGTGTTTAGTCCCAGGGTCCTTCGCTTAGTCATAAGCTTTGTGGGCACTGTGGTGTTGAATGCTGAGCTGTAGTCAATGAACAGCATTCTCACATAGGTATTCCATTTGTCCAGGTGGGAAAGGCAGATTTTTATCTGTTGGGGTGGTATGTGGATCTCGGGTTTCTGTAATGATGGTGTTGTGAGCCATGACCAGCCTTTCAAATCACTTCATGGCTACTGACGTGAGTGCTATGGGGCACAAGTCAATTAGGCAGTCCCTGGGAAGTTAACCTATGTGGGCACAGGGACTATGGTGGTCTGCTTGAAACATGTTGGTATTAGACTTGGACAGGGAGAGGTTGAAAATGTCAGCGAAGATGCTTGCCAGTTAGTCCACGCATGCTTTGAGAACACGTCCTGGTAATGCATCTGGCCCTGTGGCTTTGTGAATGTTGACCTGTTTAAAAGTCTTCCTCACACAGTCGTCCGGAACAGCTGGTGCTCTCGTGTATGCTTCAGTGTTGCTTGCCTCAAACAAGCATAAAGGGCATTTAGCTCGTCTGGTAGGCTCGTGTCAATGGGCAGCTCGTGGCTGGGTTTCCCTTTGTAATCTGTAATAGTTTGCAAGCCTTGCCACATCCAACAAGTGTCACAGCCAGTGTAGGGGGATTCAATCTTAGTCCTGTATTGACACTTTGCCTGTTTGATGGTTCATCTAGTTCCGGATTTGTGTCCCTCTCCTTGAAAGTGGCGGCTCTCACCTTTTAGCTCGGTGCGGATGTTCCCTGTAATCCATGGCTTCTGGTTGGAATATGTACGTACGGTCACTGGGGACGACGTCGTCATTGATGAAGCCGGTGACTGAGGTGGCATCCAAAGCCATTGGATGAATCCCGTAACATATTCCTGTATGTGCTCGCAAAACGGTCCTGAAGTGTAGCATCCGCCTCAGCTGACCACTTCCGTATTGAGCGAGTCACTGGTACTTCCTGCTTTAATTATTGCTTTTAAGCACAAATCGGGAGGATAGAATTATGCTCAGATTTGCCAAATGGAGGGTGATGGAGAGCTTTGTATGCGTCTGTGTTTGGAGTAAAGGCGGTCTAGGATTTTCTTTTCCCTGGTTGCACATGTGACATGCGGGTAGCAATGAGGTAAAAAGGATTTAAGTTTGCCTGCATTAAAGTCCCCGGCCACTTGGAGCACCGCGTCTGGGTGATCATTTATTTTTGTTTGCTTATGGCCTTATACAGCTTGTTTGAGTGCAGTCTTAGTGCCAGCATCTGTTTGTAAATTGAAGTATCAACACATTTTATACACTGATGTAAATAATTGACCTGCACTCAATACACAGATGCAGTGATAGCGCAGTATTTTCTATTTTGTGACAAACGGCCTACGTGTTTAGTCTTCTCGTGTAGGGTTCCGTGCATTTACCAGCCTGATTTTCATGAAGGATTAGGATACATGTAAATAACATGCAGAGTTGCAAATGTTCTGCAGGCTGAAATTAGGCTATAGTTCAATGTTGGAGGCAGATGTTAGAAAACGACATACACATACTATTGTTACCATAGAGACTGGGATTAATCTTGACATTCTTCGATCCAGCACGAGATTCATTTTTAGTTATGATGGCTGCACAAATCAACATGTTCTTATTTTATTTTTATTTTTTTCAAAGTGCTTACTGAGCATATTTAGTTTGCTTGTGCAGATTCATCCAAAACATTGTTTGTAACTGGAATTTCCAGGCAAACGAAAAACGGAGAGCAGTCGTTGATAATGTCAATCAAAGATTAGCCCAGTTTAATACTAGAATTTAGGGAAATGCCTTCAATAGCATAGAAAATATCTCACTGGCCTCTTTGAGACAGGCCCTTTAGTCTAATACAAGGCTCTAACCCTGTTCCTGGAGAGCTACAGTCCTGTAGGTTTTCACTCCAACCATTATCAAGCCAACCTAATTTCTAATAATTACCTGGTTTATAAGCTGAATCATGTTAGTTACAACCTACAGGAGGGTAACTCCAGGAACAGGGTTGGTGAGTCCTGGTCTAATCAGACGGTATCAAATGTTCTCTAAACATCAGCCTGAGAGGCTTGTACGAAGTCAAAACAGTACTGTGACTTTGCAAGCTGCTACAGAATCACATTCATAATGTCATCAATACTATAACATTCAGTGTGTCCTTGTGTCTTCAGTAACTGACGTCAATCACTATCAGATGATATGAGAACAACCCATAACATTCAATATCAAGTCTAGTGACCATCAACCCCAACACACATCACTGTCACAAACAGAACACTGGAAATCTTGTGTGTTGCAGAAATGGAAAATGTGTGGATATGCTAAGCAATTGTGAACTATTCTTAATTAAATATGAACTTTATTCATCTTAAATATTCCCAGTACACACACACATGCATCTCCTACTGAAGGGTTTACAGTACTCATCTTAACGTTTACAAGTCAACGGGCTGACATTGTCTTCGCTCCTGTTTTTACTCCAGGGTCAAACGGACCCGAGTGCAAACACTGCAAAGATGACCTCAAAAAGAACTGCCGCTGGTGCAACTGCCACGTTTGCGGTGTGAAGCAGGACCCTGACAAGCAGCTGCTGTGTGATGAGTGTGACATGGCCTTCCACATCTACTGCCTTAACCCCCCACTGACCAGCCTCCCCGATGATGATGACTGGTAAGTATACTACAGTACTGATGTCTGTGCTGGCAGTCTGTCTGGCCAGTGCCCCCTTCGAGAGCTGCTTATGTGACCGTCTTAGTCATGCCATTGATTCAGATGGCACTTGAAGCATGTTTCTAAATGGAGTTTGATGTGATTTCGGGCTGTTTATTTGGCAAATTTGAATTGAGTATTAATCATTAGTTTGTTTCTACTGTGAGCTGTACTGTCCAAATTACTTGGAAGAAAAAGTCTCTGTACAGGGAGCACCCACAGGTGCTGGTGTTGCTCCCCCTGGTCTCCAAATCTGTGCTTCAGTGAAGTGTGGTCTGTTACCTCTGCATTGGGGGAGTTGTCTTCTCTCCGACATGTATTCAGCAGACCAGAACAACATTGCCCATATTAACACTACACGAGCCATGCAGTGGCTTTATACTGCATCATTTATTTTTGATGTCCTATTCCCTGCTTGCTCTAACCTCTGTATTTATCTAGGTATTGTCCCGAGTGCCGCAACGATGCCAGTGAAGTGGTCCTAGCAGGAGAGAAACTCAAGGACAGCAAGAAGAAATCCAAGATGGCGTCCGCTAGCTCAACCAGCCAGCGAGACTGGGGAAAGGTAAGCACATTGAGGAATGTTGATGGGTGGATCTACCTCTTAGTGAAATAGCAGAGGTATAATTTTGGGTCCTGAGACATCATACACCCAGTTACCCTTCTGAACTTGTTGTTGTTAGTTTAGTAAACTGTGTATACCTGTGTTTTTACACGACCTCTTCTCCTATCAGGGCATGGCTTGTGTCGGCCGCAGCAAGCAGTGCACCATCGTGCCCTCAAACCACTACGGCCCAGTCCCTGGGGTCCCCGTTGGAAGTATTTGGAAGTTTAGGGTCCAGGTGAGTCACTTCTGTTTGCAACAGGCTGAAAAGGAAAGTCTTAACTGCAGTAACTGTCAAAGGGAGTCTTGTGGGTGGCGAATGTGGATTTGATTGAATGAACCCCTTAGGGTTTGTTGTGATGGCTGTCGGTTCTGGTAGGTTGTTCTCTGACATTATACACTGTGTACAGGTGAGTGAGTCTGGTTGCCACAGGCCACATGTAGCTGGGATCCATGGGAGGAGCAACGATGGATCTTACTCCCTAGTGCTGGCAGGGGGTTATGAAGACGACCAGGTACATAGGCTCTCTTCCATATTTTTCCTTCACTACATGTGCCCATAATTTACATAGTTAAAAAAGTAAATGGAAGATTAAGTGACGAGATGTAACGGAATGTTGTGAACACCTTAAGCATTAAAGTCACTGTGCAAATTCTGGTTTTCAATTGGTTCCCAGGATAATGGCAACGAGTTCACCTACACCGGCTCAGGAGGACGAGACCTGTCTGGCAACAAGAGGACAGCCGAACAGTCCTGTGATCAGAAGCTCACCAATATGAACCGGTAAGTCTCTGCACAGAGAACACCCACTGATGCTGGTATACCTCCCCTGGTCTCCATGTCTGTGCTACAGTGAAGTGTTGTATGTTTCCTCTTCTCCTACATGTATTCATCAGACCAGCACAACTTTCCCCATGCCACTATTAACGCTCCGTATGTGATAGTGGTTTGAATGAGGTTGGAATGGGTAGAAGCCTGGGCTTTGCATGTCTTTGCCTCGAGCTTTAGGTTGACTGTTTTTAACAATCATGACCTGTTCTAACAATTCACCTTTTATTGTATTCAGTATTATTCAAGTAAGACATCTTATTTGCTGTTTAAACTGTCTAATGTATTTTGAGTGGGTTTTGACATGGATTATTCACTGCCATCCACAATTTGATTATCATTTGAATGACCCAATCCTCATTTGCCTGTATGACCAGAGCTCTGGCTCTGAACTGCAACGCGTCGGTGAACGAGAAGGACGGGGCCGAGGCCAAAGACTGGAAGGCAGGCAAGCCGGTCAGGGTGGTGCGTAGCTCCAAGGGCCGCAAGCATAGCAAGTTCAGCCCTGAAGACGGCAACAGATACGACGGCATCTACAAGGTGGGAATGCCCAGGCATGAAATGAGGATGTTGAATCTGAAATTAATTTCAAAATGAAAATACTGTGTATTGTTACACCCTGAGCAATTCACAAGCCTGCATCCTTTGTCTTGTCCTGTGGTTCCATGTTGACTGAACAAATTCACTCATCTCTTCCAGGTGGTGAAATACTGGCCAGAGAAGGGCAAGTCCGGCTTCCTGGTCTGGAGGTACCTGCTCAAACGAAACGACGACGAGCCAGCGCCATGGACCAGGGATGGCAAGGAACGCATCAAGAAACTGGGACTCACAATGCAGGTAGACGCACGGATTATCCTGTTAACTGCAGCTCTTTCCACTATGCCTTTCTATAACTCATTTTGATGAGTCTACATCCTTTTGATATTTTGTAGTATCCTGAGGGCTATCTGGAGGCCCAGACTGCCAAGGAGAAGGAGAAGGAAAACAAGGAGAAGGAAAATGAGGTGACTGAAACACCCACCAAAGGAAAGCGGAAGAGAAAGTCTCAGTCTAATGGTGGGTACTTTGTCAAAGTAGCTGCAAAATTAGCTATAGCCACACAAAATAAATTGGTAGCATTCAAATTTCCAACAGAATACAGGTGCAAATGGTTAATGAACACTATTCTCACTTTTACAATCACTAGTGGTATTGACCCTGGAGTAAGTTCTAAATGGGTGTCCATCTCTTTCTCCCAACTTTCTGTATCTATGCTACCTCTCCTAACCACTTTTGTAGCTGAAGAGAAGTTGTCACCAACCAAGGGAACTCCCAAGAAGATGAAAGTTGAGGCTTATAAACTGACCAAAGAACAGAAGGCTTGGGTCAAGGGTGACGAGTCCAACAGGAAGCTGTGGGGTGAAGCCATGGAGTCTCTGGCCCTTGGCCCGGTACGTCAGATTTCACACCATTGGGATGAATTTATTTACCCTTATCCAGATAAAATATCATCCTTTCTCAATGAGACTAATGCAAAGCCAATGACTCTTGATATGACCATCTGAAGCTTTAAAACCAGGCAAGCATTGATGTTAATGCTTTATCTTTTGATTGTCATCACTGGTGGTGTACTGAGTATTGTCTTTATGCTATGTCCATTGAAGGGCTGATAGAAAGCATTAGAATGTGTAACATGACATGGTTTTGCAGCTTCTGCTTTTCCATGTCATTCTCCTCACCATGGGTTTGGATACTAGGTACTTAAGTTTACTTTTGCTTTCCCAGAAATTCCTGAACAAAGTTGAGGAAGTCTTCTCATGTATATGCTGCCAGGAAGTGGTCTTTCAACCTATCACCACTGAGTGCCAACACAATGTCTGCAGGGTAAGTTGATCTTCTTTGCTAGCCTTGACATTTTGCCTTTCTGTCCATTTTGAGTGCAAGAAAAGTAGACAAAAGATTGAAAGTTGCACTTTTCCTTTTTATAGGAATGCCTTCAGCGGTCTTTCAAGGCAGAGGTGTACTCATGCCCGGCATGTAGGCACGATCTGGGGAAAAACAACCCAATGACTGTCAACAATCCCCTCCAAGCCATTCTCAACCAGTTCTTCCCAGGATACAGCAGTGGACGGTGATAACTTGTTCCACATGCTTGACCAGCATGGAGACAACATGAACTGTGAGGGAAGTTAAGCATTTCAGTAAAGACAAATAATAACTTTTCCTAATATATTTTACAAATGTAACACTGTCTGTTTGGCGAAATGCCACCCCCTCTTCTCTGGTCCTATGTCATTAACTGTAGTTGATGTAATTAAGCTGCCTTGATCAAATGTATCTGTAACATTAATGTTCTTCTGTTAACAATGCATTTTAACTTGAACTGCCAAAATTAATACACACGTCTAATTCCTTCAAGCACATGTGTTTTTTTTGTTAGAGGAGATAGACATGTTAATCAATTGCATACACTTTTATTTAGGAAACACTCCCTTATTGAATGTATTTTATATTCTAAGTTTGATGTCCAATAGAACTGGCCTGAACACATGTTTTTCTTAAGTGAAGCACAACTGAAATCTGTTAGCGACCCCATTTAAACAATTTTATTTTAAGTGTCGGTATGGATTTGTTATTGCCCCCCCCCCAAGTTATTTTTTAAATGTTTATAGAAATTACTTGTCATGGTGGATGTGAGGGTCATTTCAGTAACAAATGTGCTCGTTGTTTTGTGTGTTTACTCTTTTACAAAAGTTTTTACATTTATTTTCCCATGTGTAATCTGATGGAGTTAGTGAACATTTGATTTCAATTTGAGGGGAATCTATACCTTTCACTAATCTATACAATTATTGACTTTTGTTCCAATTTAATGTCATAATTATCCCATTTTTAATTGTCAAATGTATGTCACCTTAATCCTTTAACTGCTGTTGAAGCACACTGTTTCTGAACAAGCCCAAAGATGTCATGTGTAACCTTTACTGTTGTGCACAATTCCTGTTTAGGTGTCCCACAAAATGCTTTTGATTCAATGCAGGGCTATAGGACACTTAAAACACCTAGCTCTGTTAAACTTTTCTCTGGTGGTTCAACAGGAAATATTTAAGACCCAGAATTGAAATTTTGCTCAGTTTTATGTTTCTGCTTGTTCTTTTCCAATATTGCAAAATGAATGCCAGTGGCTGCAGATGTTAGTAATACCTCAAATTTACAATTTGCATAAACTGGAAATGTATATTTTCTAAAATTGTATATTTTTAGAATTGTTTTTTTTGATATGTAGTATTAGAAGTTACTTGCTTGCACACGTTTTTACCAAGTGCAGAATTTTCCAATAAACCTTTTTATAAAATAAAAATGAAAATTTGAATGTTACTTTTTTGCTAACAAAGGATGTAATGGTGCCTTTTTGTCCTAGGTGTCAGTTTTATGACCAGTCTTGAAAAAATAAAATGTGCAGGTATTTCTGTCCATTTTAGAACTGCATTTGAAACACTACTAAATCGACTCCAGCCACCCTAGTCAGACTGTTCTCTCTGCTACTGCACGGCAAGCTTCTAAACAGCTTGTCCCCCAAGCCATAAAACTCCTGACCGTCTAATCAAACGGATACTATTATTTGACTATTTGCACTGCCCCTCCCCCCTCCCGTTTTTACACGGCTGCTACTCTTAGCTATGTACAGATTGCCTCAACCGGTGCCACCACACATTGGAAATCATAGTTAATATACGGCCTTATGTTACATTTTTTGGGGCAAGCATTGCCTGAAATCCATGTTACTGGTTTTGGTTATAAGAACATTTACACGTATTTCTTTGTTGCAAAGTATACTACACTGTTTCTAAGAACATGGCCACATTTGGATCAACAGAACATTCCTTAAAATTAAAATAAAAAACAGTTCCGACTTCTGTAGTACAAGTTCCCATTTTGGTTGTTTCCACTCGTTACCACAGCCACAAAGTCTGTTTGCTTTCGTAAAAATATGAAAACAATTTGCTTGTTGGTGTTCTAATTTAAGCGTTAGCCATACGGTTAGCATTGTGTTCAAGTTTAGGGTTAAGATTAGGTTTGAAATCCGATATTAGGAAAATAGATTGTAGAAAGAGGCGGGGTTTATGACTTTGTGGCTGGGGTAACTAGCGACGACCCATCTTGGAACCATTTTCGTTTTGATATCGTAAAATGACGCTTCCTGGAGGTTAACCCTTTTCACAACCGGAAAATGTGCTGCCCAGTTCGTTCTGCCTTATTGGTTCATATAGCAATATATCAACGAGGTCATCCAAACAAATCCACAGAACGCATCCAGTGAACGCCTACAAACCTAATCTGGCCAATCACTGAGCTGAAACGTCGTGAAGGAGGCGTGAGGCCTAGCTCTCCTGTATGCAACCAGCTAGCTAAAGCTCTAAAAGATAATCGATCGTGTGTGGATTTTATAAAACGTGAAACATCGATTGAGTAAAATAAAGAAAAGGAACATATTTTGCTGCAGGAGGTAACGTTGAATGATTTGCTTATTTTTGGGGGGCTCAAGTGCACCGAGATACGTGTTATTTCCAATGTGATCTAAACAGTTGTAGCTAGCTAGTTAGCCAGCGACGGTGCCTGTTTTGTTGACTTGTATGGATGGAATGGGGGAAGGAAGCCTGCGAGCGGAGGACTGGCTGTCAAAACTCCCAAAACGGCCATTCTCGACAGTTGCAATTGGTGTTAGCTTACAACTATTATACAACTATTACTAACTAGTTACGTTAACTACATAACATTTTGTTTTGTTTCTAGGCGCGGGCTAACTTAACTAGTTTTAATTGCATACATCGGACACCCATATAGCTAGCATGCAGTGCTGACATAAGTGACACTAACGTTACACAGTCGTTTTTTGATCGATCCATAGCATGCACTATTTTCCTAGCTTAGTCGCTACTGTTAATTCTGAATATCGAGGTTGCTTGCTAGCTGCCTGTGTCACGACGGTCAGCATACGCTTGCAGGCGAACAATTAACTTATTGTAACTAGTTTAGCTGAGAAGCACTTTTCGTTACCTAAGTTACTTTTTCGTAGCAGGTTTGGATACTGAGGTTAATGCTGTCCTAACCTGCTCCGAAAATCACTTTGCTTGCTAACATTACCTTGAAATGCTACAAATACCTTGAGCGTTATTCCTGTGAGTTTACAGTTGAGTAATTTAGCAGACACTCTTATCCAGAGTGATTTACAGTAGTGAGTGCATACATTTTCCTATTTGTTGGTACTGTTCCCCAGTGGGAATCGAACCCATAAAAATTACCTTGAAATACTTGCTAGCTATAGGAACTAGAAGCACAAGCATTTCGCTACACTCGCATTAACATCTGCTAACCATGTGTATGTGACAAATACAATTTGATTTGATTTAGCTAACGTATACTACAAATACCTTGAGCGTTATTCCTGTGAGTTTACAGTTGAGTAATTTAGCAGACACTCCTATCCAGAGTGATTTACAGTAGCGAGTGCATACATTTTCCTATTTTTTGGTACTGGTCCCCAATGGGAATCGAACCCACACCCCTGGCGTTACAGGTGCCATGCTCTACCAACTGAGCCACACGGTAAAATGCATGGTGAATAGCTAGTGGGATCAATGTGCCAGTTTTATCAGTGTACTAATACAATTGCTAGTTTGTTTGTGTAGCTAGTTGGCTAGCTAGTCAGACAGTTCCCCTGGCTTTGTTTTTGACAAAGCCAGCTGTATACTGTCTACGTGCGTCCTGCCATAGTTTTATGTATCACTCAGAAAAGTGTATAAAATAGTGAATTTAAGAACACACGTATTACTCAGTATAAAGACACTTGGAGAGGTGAAACAATAAGTAAAATAAGTTAATTTAAATGCTAAAATTTAGGCAATAAAATCAGTGTGTGAAGAACTGACAGGATAGACCAGTGTTTTTGATATTGGATTTTACATGTTTTTCTAATAACGTTGGGTATTATATTAGTACCAGTCAAAAAAAGTTTGGACACTTACTCATTCCAGGGATTTTACAATTTGTTTTACATTGTAAAATAATAGTGAAGACATCAAAACTATGAAATAACACATGGAACCAAATTTAAATATATTTTAGATTCTTTAAAGTAGCCACCCTTTCCCAGCTTTGCACACTCTTGGTATTCTCTCAACCAGATCATGAGGTAGTCACTTGGCATGCATTTCAATTAACAGATGTGCCTTGTTAAAAATACATGTGTGGAATTTATTTCCTTGATGCATTTGAGCCAATCAGTTGTGTTGTGACAGGGTAGGGGGGTATACAGAAGATAGCCCTATTTGGTAAGACCAAGTCCATTTTATGGCAAGAACAGCTCAAATAAGCAAAGAGAAACAACAGTCAATAATTACTTTAAGACATGAAGGTCAGTCAATCTGGAAAATGTTAAGTTTTAAGAGCTTTAAGTGCAGTCGCAAAAACCATCAAACACTATGATGAAACTAGCTCTCATGAGGACCACCACAGGAAAGGAAGTCCCAGAGTTACTTCTGCTGCAGAGGATAAGTTCATTAGTTACCAGCTTCAGAAATTGCAGTCCATATAAATGCTTCAGAGTTTAAGTAACAGACACATCTCAACCTCAACTGTTCAGAGTAGACTGTGTGAAGCAGGCCTTCATGGACAAATTGCTGCATAGAAGCCATTACCAAAGGACACCAATAAGGAGGAGAGACTTGCTTGGGCCAAGAAACACAAGCAATGGACATTAGACCCATGGAAATCTGTTCTTTTGGTCTGGGGTTTTTGGTTCCAACCGCCGTGTCTTTGAGACGCAGAGTAGGTGAACAGATGATCTCAGCATATGTAGTCACCACCGTGAAGCATGGAGGTGGTGTGATGTGGGCGTGCTTTGCTAGTGACATTGTTGCCGACTTATTTAGAATTCAAAGCACAGTTAACCAGCATGGCTACCACAGCATTCTGCAGCGATATGCCATCCCATCTGGTTTGCGCTTAGTGGGACCATCATTTTTTTTCAATGGGACAATAACCCAACACACCTCCAGGCTGTGTAAGGGCTATTTGACCAAGAAGGATAGTGATGGAGTGCTGCATCAGATGACCTGGCCTCCACAATCACCTGACCTCAACCCAATTGAAATGGTTTGGAATGCAGAGTGAAGGAAAAGCAGCCAAAAAGTGCTCATTATGTGTGGGAACTCCTTCAAGACAGTTGGAAAAGCTTCACAGGTGAAGCTGGTTGAGAGCCAAGAGTGTGATAAGCTGTCGTCAAGGCAAAGTGTGGCTACTTTGAAGAATCTAAAATCAAAAATATATATTTTGATTTAACACTTGTGGTTACTACATGATTCCATATGTGTTATTTCATAGTTTGATGTCTTATTCTACAATGTAGAAAAAAATGAAAAATAAAGGAAAACCCTTGAATGAGTAGGTGTCCAATCTTTTGACTGGTACAGTATATCTACAGTAATAAGACAGATCCTGCTCCCGTTGCCAGTTTGAGTCTTTGTTTAATAGCCTACTGATTAGGGCCCGGCAGGAAACAGAATTTGCCATACCGTCCTTCTCATCTCTGGATTTACGGTATTACAGGTTTATTACACAAGGGTCGCAAAAACAGCTAACACGTCTATTGGGTGTCTACCAGAATGCTAACAAAATTAGCATACGTAATATCTAATATCCACGGAGGCTGCTAGCTAAAAATGCTAATGAGCCTAAACGAGCAAATGTGAACGAGACATTGTGCAAATGAACAAAGTTTTGTCGCGTGCTTGTCTGAAGGAAGAACTGTACTGTCTCTGAAGCAGCATGTGTACACGCGGTGCCTGTGTGGAGTCGCTAGGGCGTCTTGAAGGAGTTCCCACATATAATGAGCACTTGTTGGCTGCTTTTCCTTCACTCTGCTAGAAGAGAGGAAATAAACGCAAGGAAATCAAGCAGTGGCAGATGTACACAACTCATCCAACGGGCATTAATTCCGCAAACACATCAGAAAGCGAACACTATGATGCCCGTCACATTATTTCAGTCAGTTTATTAGATAACTATCAAGTTAAACTCAAGGGTCGCGGTAATGCAGAAATGTTTTTCACGCAAATAAAAATAAAATGCATAATAAATAACTTGCTGCGTTTGGAAGCGCAGCTCTAATATGCTTCTTGTAATTTCTGCTCGCCATCAGACTAATTTCATGCTTCAGTTGCATTTCTCCACCCAGATGCAAATTCACAAACAGGCATTCTGTCAGCAGACAGCGCTCTGACTGAAGGAAGTGGAGCTACTTTTCTCTTGTACTTTTCTTGGTGTAGCCAGCCTACTATTCTCTGGTAAAATTAAAGATGACATTTTTTAAACAAAAAAAAAAACACTTTCGGAAATGTAGCTGGCTACATTCTTTCAATGATAAACATGAGCAATATGATGCCCATGCAAAAACATTAAGCTTATTTACTCGTGTGGCTTCCAACCATATAGCGTTGCACTTCTGTTATCTGATGAAAATGAAGCTATTTTCTTCTTATTGTTTTGCACTGTTTTATATGAAGGAAAACTATAGTTGCAAGTCCCTGAAATATGTTTATTGAAGCAAAAAACAGTTGACTTTCAATATAAAACGCGACCCATGTCAATACACAGCTGGACTCTGATCCCGCTGTGTCCCTTTGTGCTATTTGCAAACAAACACGTGACTGGCTCTACCGTTCTGGAGAGCCTCATAATGTGACAAGTGAAATGAAGAACGCGATCCGTTTTATGTCCTAACTTGTTGCACAAGTTTACTGCATTCATACTGAACAAAAATATAAACGCAACAATTTCAAAGATTTTACTGACTTAGTATATAAGGAAATCCAGTCATTTGCCCCCCCAAAATAATTAGGCCCTATTCTATGTATTTCACTTGCCTGGGAGTACAGATATGCACCTGCTTGTCACAGACAGCTTTTGCCTCATGCAGCGTTACACATCTCATTTGCATTGAGTTGATCAGTCAGTTGCTTGTGGAATGTTGTCCCACTCCTTCAATGGCTGTGTGAAGTTGCTGGATATGGTCAGGAACTGGAATATGCTGGCGTACACGTTGATAGAAAAGATCCCGACCATGCTCAATGGGCGACATGTCTGGTGTGTATGCGGGCCATTTGAAGAACTGGGACATTTGTCTTCCAGGAATTGTGTACAGATCCTTGCGACATGTGGCTGTGCATTATCGTGCTGAAACATGAGGTGATGTGGGCGGATTAATGGTGCGACCATGGGCCTCAGGAACTCATCACGGTATCTCTGTGCATTTAAATTGCCATAGTTAAAATGCAACTGTGTTCATTGCACGTAACTTATGCCTGCGTATACCATAACACCACCGCCAACATAGGGCACTCTGTTCACAACGTTGACATCCGCAAACCGCTTGCCCACACGACTCCATACACGTAGTCTGCGGTTGTGAGGCCGGTTGGATGTACTGCCAAATTCACTAAAACATGGTAAATAAATTAACATTAAATTCTCATTCTCTGGCAACAGCTCTGGTGGATATGCATGCAGTCAGCATGCCAATTGTAAACTCCCTTAACTTGAGATCTGTGGCATTGTGTTGTGTAACAAAACTGCACATTTTAGAGTGGCCTTTTATTGTCCCCAGAACAAGTCACACCTGTGTAATGATCATGCTGTTTAATCAGCATCTTGATATGCCACACCTGTTAGGTTGTTGGAAAATACTCACCAACTGCGATGTGAACACATTTGTGCACAGAATTTAAAATAAATACGCTTTTTTTATGGAACATTTCTGCCATCTTTATATTTCAGCTCATGTAACATGGGACCAACACTTTACATGTTGCGTTTTATATATTTTCCCAGTATAGTTGATTTTATTTAAATACATAGCGTCTGTCTATATATTTTTAAAACGTGTATTTGACCATATCGACCTGTTCTTTCGATTGTTCTCCGTCGACCTATAATTTTTTGTTGTTGTCTGGGACAGCCCTAGTCATGAGCCCGTTAAACAGCCGCCATTACATTAATAATGCAACATGTTTAGTGTCAACCTATAGTAGAGTTGAAAATGCGATGGAAATCCTTTATTATTTTTTACACCACATCATCACACACAAACTTTTATCAGCAACAAGTCAATTTGATGGAAACGCATCTCTGGTTGAATTTTTTATTTTTGTTATTTATGCAGCTTTTAGAATATTCGCATGAAAATCTGTCGCCAAGGACACATAGCTACTGATTATTTCCCCACCTAGAAAATCCTACAAAATTATTGCCTGACCGTCTCAATACCTTTTCTGATGCATTTCAAAAACCATACTTCCTTCTGTTTCAAATGCTTTTGAATGTACTGTCAGGCTGATGTGAAATAAACGGAAACATTTGCCGTTTGGCAACCCGTGCCCTAGTCACTGTTACCTAGGGTGGGGTTTTCGAGACTAGATACATATGAACCCAGGTCTGTCGGTGCCTTATTGGGCTCCCGGGGGGCGCAGCAGTCTTAGACACGGCATCGCAGTGCTAGAGGCGTCACTACAGTCCCTGGTTAGAATCCAGGCTGTATCACATCCGGCCATGATTGGGAGTCTCATAGGGCGGGGCACAATTGGCCCAGTGTCGTCGGGGTAGGCCGCCATTGTAAATAAAAATGTCTTAAATGACTTGCCTAGTTAAATAAAGGTAAAAATATAAATACAAATGTATTGCTTTTTTATTCTATTCGCTGTCATTCCTTTCTATTTCCAGTTCTACCTGCCACCATGTCGCTGGAAGCACCAGACATGGGCCAAGATCCTGCACCAGACATGTCCCCAGAACTAGCTGCAGATTCTGCTCCAGCCCCAGAATTAGCCCCTGAGCTAACACCAGATACAGCCCCAGAACTAGCTGCAGATTCAGCTCCGGTCCCAGTAATGAATCCAGGTTGTAAGATCATGACATTCCGGCCCACCATGGAGGAATTCAAGGACTTTGCCAAATACATTGCCTACATGGAGACTCAAGGAGCACACCGCGCAGGCCTGGCGAAGGTACACACACATCAGGACAGTTTAGTTTAAATTGCCAAACACTAATAATGCATCCTTGTATTGTTATTGCCTCTCCATCTCACTTGGTCACAGTTGTCTCTTTTCCCTTTCTTTCACTCTCGCCCCCTCACATCCTCTCTCACTCACTTACTTTCACATTTCCTCCCTCCATCCTGCCCTTCTTGCAGGTGATTCCCCCCAAGGGCTGGAAGCCACGGAAGTCGTATGACGTCATTGAGGAGATGACGATCCCTGCTCCCATCATGCAGGTGGTGACGGGCCAGTCAGGCCTCTTTACCCAGTACAACATCCAAAAGAAGTCCATGACTGTGGGGGAGTACCGCCAACTGGCCAACAGCAGAAAGTAGGACCTCGCATCACCCAGCTACTAGACATTCTACACCCATCGAGACCCATTCAGAATAATGAAGAAGATACATTACTGTTTTTTTTTTCACAGTGAAAACTAAAGAATAATTTATTCTCCCAGTTTACATTTTTTTTTTGTAGTTTAAAAACAAGTTTTATATAAAATGTTTTCTTTCCCAATCACAGCAATTTAGGTTACCACAGTTATGAAGAGTTGAGACCATTACAAATAGCACAGTACGATTGTGAACCTTTGATTTATCACTTTTCCATTGATATTATTGTGTTGCCTTTGTTATCGCCTGTTTCGCTGCTTTTCCCATTTTAATATCTGTCTGGTGAACTATAGACCTCTCCCCCCTCCACTCCCAGGTACTGTACTCCCCGACACAAGGACTTTGACGACCTGGAGAGGAAGTACTGGAAGAACCTCACCTTTGTGTCTCCAATCTACGGGGCTGACGTCAGCGGCTCCATCTATGACTCCGTAAGTCAGCCCAGGAACAAGCCTTGCTTATTAGACATGCAGACCTGCGAACATGCATGCATGCATTCTGCGTACCGAATACGCAATTCTCTGGCCATGTACGATCCAAGTTAAAAGTACGCTTAAATGAAAATGGGCTGATGCATATATTTTTTATAAAAAATAAATCCACTGAGTAAATCTAATATCCCGACTCTTGAGCTGCAACACGCAGACATGTACAGAGTTTTTATCAACAGACATGGAGATGAATATATAATTGTTCGACTAGCTGCCCCATGTCTGCCCCTCCTGTTTGTTGTGATGCTGAGTTTGCCCACTGTCAGCTGTACGTCAACACATGGACAAATCCCTTTTCCACTCGGTGTGTTGTGGAAAGGTCAACACTAATTGTTTCAAGTTAATGTTAGGGAACATAAGATGAACGCTCAGTGGGCTCTAAAATGGCAGAAGTTCACTCGCATTTGCTAGTGAAAGAAATGAAATGCAAATATGAGAAATAACTGGTCGTGTTTGTGCGAGTGTGATATACATTTAATTCCGCATCCTTTAGTTGGATTTTCCACTTAACATTACGAGGATCACGCAACCTGATAGACTGTAACTGTAATTACAACCGTATAGACTGTAACTGTAATTACAACCGTATAGACTGTAACTGTAATTATTATCCACGTCACAAAAAGCATTACAAAAGTATAATCAAAAATAAATATGAACGTCTTGGCGGCGGGGGGGGACCCCAATCGAGTTCCTGCACGCGTCTGGTACTCTTAAAAAGTTGGACAGGGTTGGCAGGGCTGCACATGGATTGTGAACATTAGTAATGTGTTTCTTATGGGACAAGTTCAAATAGTGCTTACCTCCCTGTTACTGTTTTCTTCTGTTTCACGCCATCTGAACACGACTCTGGCTTCGCATTCGGAAAGTGTTCAGACTCCTGAACCTTTTCCACGTTTTATTATAAAATGGATTAAATAGTTGTTGTTTTTTCCCGCCGCTCATCAATCTACAAACAAACCCCACAATGACAAAGCAAAAACAGTTTGTTTTTTTAGAAATGTTTGCATGTATTCAGACCCTTTTTACTCAGTACTTAGTTGAAGCACCTTTTGGGTATGACGCTACAAACTTGTCACACCTGTATTTGGGGAGTTTTTCCCATACTCCTCTGCAGATCCTCTCAAGCTCTGTCTGGTTGGCTGGGGAGTGTCGCTGCACAGCTATTTTCAGTCTCTCCAGAGATGTTCGATCAGGTTCAAGTCCGGGCTCTGGTGTGGACACTCATGGACATTAAGAGACTTGTCCCGAAGCCACTCTTGCGTTGTCTTGGCTGTGTGCTTCGGATCATTGTGCTGTTGGAAGGTGAACCTTGGCCCCAGTCTGAGGTCCTGAGCACTCTGGAGCAGATCTTCATCAAGGATTTAAAAAATACTTTTTTATTTATTCGCCCATCCGTTAAGAACAAATTCTTATTTTCAATGATGGCCTAGGAACAGTGGGTTAACTGCCTTGTTCAGGGGCAGAAGACACATTTGTACCTTGTCAGCTCGGGGATTCGATCTTGCAACCTTTCGGTTACTAGTCCAACACTCTAACCACTAGGCTACCCTGCCGGATCTCTCAGTACTTTGCTCCATTCATCTTTCCCTCAATCCTGACTAGTCTCCCCTTCCCTGCTACTGAAAAACATCCCCACAATAAAGTTCAATCTTGCTTTCATCAGACCAAAGAATCTTGTTTCTCATGGTCTGAGAGTCCTTTAGGTGCCTTTTGGCAAACTCTAAGCAAGCTGTCATGTGCTTTTTACTGAGGAGTGTCTTCCACTCTACTATAAAGTCTTGCTTGGTGGAATGTTGCAGAGATGGTTGTCTTTCTGGAAGGTTCTCCGATCTCCACAGAGGAGCTCTGTCAGTGACCACCGGGTTCTTGGTCACCTCCCTGACCCAGGCCCATCTCCCCCGATTGCTCAGTCTGGTCTGGTAGCCAGCTCTAGGAAGAGTCTTGCTGGTTTTAAACTTCTTCCATTTAAGAATGATGGAGGCCACTGTTCTTGGGGACATTCAATAATACAGAAATGTTTTCGTACCCTTCCCCAGATCTGTGGCTCGACACAATCCTGTCTCAGAGCTCTATGGACAATTCCTTCGATCTCATGGCTTGGTTTTTGCTCTGACATGCACTGTCAACTGTGGGACCTTATATAGACAGCTGTGTGCCTTTCCAAATCATTTCCAATCAATTTAATTTACCACAGTAGAACTCGAATGAAGTTGTAGAAACGTCTCAAGGACGATCAATGGAAACAGGATGCTGAGCTCAATTTCGAGTCTCTTAGCAAAGGGTCTGAATACTTATGTATAGAAGGAAGGTATTTCCGTTTTTATTTTTTACGAAATTAGCAATTATGTGTGTAGATGGAGGACATTTTGTGTTTAATCCATTTTAGAATAAGGCTGTAACTTAGCCAAATGTGGAAAAAGGGAAGGGGTCTGAATACTTTAAGAATGCACTGTAGTTACAAATGGTGTGGAATTCCTTAGTACTAAGTACCCAACAGTAACACCTGTTGAGAAGTTTTAATTAAAAATAGCTGAAATGTCATGTCTTCATGTGATGTGGCCTTGATACCATCTGGTGGTGAACATGTATTACTACATTGCCATTGATGTTCAAGGCCATCTTAGTCCTCATAGCAGTATAGCTATGTTATTCACTGGTATAAAGCTGAAGTACAATTGTGACAAACAAACAGTTTAACTCCATGTCTATAGGCTTGGCTTTTTTTCATTTAATTTATTTGGTAAATGTAGCAAATATGCTTTCATTGGGTCACCGTATTCAACCCCCCCCTCTGTCTGTGTGTTTCCAGGAGATCAGTGAGTGGAACATCGGCCACCTGAACACGCTGCTGGACATGGTGGAGCAGGAGTGTGGCATCGTGATCGAGGGGGTGAACACTCCCTACCTGTACTTTGGCATGTGGAAGACCACCTTCGCCTGGCACACAGAGGACATGGATCTCTACAGTATCAACTACCTCCACTTTGGAGAGCCCAAGTCCTGGTCAGTGGCTAGATTTGTCTTTTTAGTTCTTTGCATCTCTGTCTCTCACTGTCTCACTGTCTCTGAGTCTCTGCTCACTTCAAAATATACATAAAATTACTTCTGTAGGTCATTTAGCACTTGTTTTGGGGTATTTCAACACATTCCTCGTGGTTATCTCTATTTTATATGACAGCTTTTTACTGCAATTGCATCTACATAAAAAATTGCATCTACATGGCAAGTCGAAATCACTCCTTGATTTCAGGATCTGGACAGGCAGCTGCTTCTCCTCTATCATCTACATGTATAAAGCTGAAAGTGAGTTAAGGAGACTGTCCATGTACTTCTGTACTTAAACAGGTGGTCACTGGAGGACGGTCTAGACCGATGGTCACCAACCTTTTTTGAGTCAAGGTCACTTTCTGAGTCGAAATGCAAACTGAGATCTACCACTGCGATTGTATTTTAAAAACATGACTTAAAAACGTAAGTCTATATATGTGTGTGTGTGTGTGTGTAACTGTAATCTAATTCACATCCAAATGGAAATCTAGATCTGTGCAATATCCATATCTCGAGATCCATATTGTGTGCACTATTTTGAAACGCCACTCGGCTGTGAGTAAAGTCCAGTTTTCTAGTGTTCGCTGCTTGTCGTCTCTCTCCCCCTCTCCTCTTGCAGCCCCGTCCCTATGTGTATTTTCTGTTTTTAGTTTTTATTTCACCTTTATTTAACCAGGTAGGCTAGTTGAGAACAAGTTCTCATTTGCAACTGCGACCTGGCTAAGATAAAGCATAGCAGTGTGAACAGACAACAACACAGAGTTACACATGGAATAAACAATAAACAAGTCAATAACACAGTAGAAAAAAAGAGTCTATATACATTGTGTGCAAAAGGCATGAGGAGGAAGGAGAATAATTACAATTTTGCAGATTAACACTGGCGTGATAAATGATCAGATGGTCATGTACAGGTAGAGATACTGGTGTGCAGAAAAGTAAATAAATATAAACAGTATGGGGATGAGGTAGGTAAAATTGGGTGGGCTATTTACCGTTAGACTATGTGCAGCGATCGGTTAGCTGCTCAGATAGCAGATGTTTGAAGTTGGTGAGGGAGATAAGTCTCCAACTTCAGCAATTTTTGCAATTCGTTCCAGTCACAGGCAGCAGAGAACTGGAAGGAAAGGCGGCCAAATGAGGTGTTGGCTTTCGGGATGATCAGTGAGATACACCTGCTGGAGCGCGTGCTACGGATGGGTGTTGCCATCGTGACCAGTGAACTGAGATAAGGCGGAGCTTTACCTAGCATGGACTTGTAGATGACCTGGAGCCAGTGGGTCTGGCGTCGAATATGTAGCGAGGGCCAGCCGACTAGAGCATACAGGTCGCAGTGGTGGGTGGTATAAGGTGCTTTAGTGACAAAACGGGTGGCACTGTGATAAACTGCATCCAGTTTGCTGAGTAGAGTGTTGGAAGCTATTTTGTAGATGACGTCGCCGAAGTCGAGGATCGGTAGGATAGTCAGTTTTACTAGGGTAAGTTTGGCGGCGTGAGTGAAGGAGGCTTTGTTGCGGAATAGAAAGCCGACTCTAAATTTGATTTTCGATTGGAGATGTTTGATATGAGTCTGGAAGGAGAGTTTACAGTCTTGCCAGACACCTAGGTACTTATAGATGTCCACATATTCTAGGTCGGAACCATCCCGGGTGGTGATGCTAGTCGGGCATGCGGGTGCAGGCAGCGAACGGTTGAAAAGCATGCATTTGGTTTTACTAGCGTTTAAGAGCAGTTGGAGGCCACGGAAGGAGTGTTATATGGCATTGAAGCTCGTTTGGAGGTTAGATGGCACAGTGTCCAAGGACGGAATGGTGTCGTCTGCGTAGAGGTGGATCAAGGAATCGCCTGTGAATATGAGTGTGTCCTACAAGCAATCTTAAATTGTCCAGGGCCAACCATCCCATCACTCGTCGCTAGGTAGCAGTAGTGCTCTTCAAACACCTCTCTCTCTCCCGTCGTTTTCTTATTCATCTTGTAATACGACCCCCCCCCCCACCCCTCGTCGAGCCTCTCTATTCCTAAAGTCTTCACTCTGCATCCAATCCTATTTCGTACCGTTTATGGCTCTCCCAACACTGAATCACATAAAGAGCCTCAATTTGTCAACACCCCTCCATCAATATCTTCAACCATTTCACTTGGAAAGCGAATAGGAAAAGCAGCACTACTGCATAGGCCCTGCGGTCTCTCACACTCAAGGGGTTCATCCTAGATGGCACCCTATTCCCTATATAGTGCACTACTTTAGACCAGAGCCCTTTGGGCCCTATATAGGGAACGGGGTGCCATTTTGGACGTAGGCTTAAACTAACAGCCACTCCTGGCTAAATGAGTCGCACGGCAGCAAGGTAATGGTGGTAGATAAGGGTATCGACAGACCGCTAATGGAGGGAGATGCTTCGTCAAAGTATCAGTAACGGTTGGGGCGGCAGGGTAGCCTAGTGGTTAGAGCGTTGGACTAGTAACCGGAAGGTTGCGAGTTCAAACCCCCGAGCTGACAAGGTACAAATCTGTCGTTCTGCCCCTCAACATCCTGTAGGTTTTCACTCCAACCCTGTTCCTGGAGAGCTACCATCCTGTAGGTTTTCACTCCAACCCTGTTCCTGGAGAGCTACCCTCCTGTAGGTTTTCACTCCAACCCTGTTCCTGGAGAGCTACCATCCTGTAGGTTCTCACTCCAACCCTAATCGAGCACACCTTATTCTAATAATTAGCTGGTTGAGCTGAACCAGGTTAGTTACAACAGAGGTTGGAGTGAGAACCTACAGGATGCTAGCTCTTCAGGAACAGGGTAGGAGTGAGAACCTACAGCAGGGTAGCTCTCCAGGAACAGGTTTGTAGAGCCTTGTTTTAAGCTATATGTTTTATTGGAGGGTAAAAGTCTGCAAATATGACTGTAGTCATACACACAACACATTTCCCCAGAACAAGTTTGTATTTTCCCCCCATCTCCCCTCCATTAGAACTAGAAAAGACTCCAGCCAGAACAGGCTTGATTTTGAAAATACTTGTCTTATGATGCAGTAGCCTACTAAAGCAAGAGTTTTCATTTGAATATATCCTATCCTTATATTGCTGGTGCTGTCATTTGACAAGTAGAAATGGCCATTTATAATGTAGGAAGTAGAGGGAGGTTTTCATGATGGAATGAGAACAAGGGGCTCTGAACTGAGCCAGGCCTCACTTGCTGTGCTCATTACTGCACAGGCAGGCTTTTCTCTTTTTCTCACTCTGGTGGCTACCTCTACCTCTTTCTTCCCTTCCTTTTCTCTCACTCTGGTGGCTACCTCTACCTCTTTCTTCTCTTCCTTTTCTCTCTCTCTCACTCTGGTGGCTACCTCTACCTCTTTCTTCCCTTCCTTTTCTCTCACTCTGGTGGCTACCTCTACCTCTTTCTTCCCTTCCTTTTCTCTCACTCCGGTGGCTACCTCTACCTCTTTCTTCTCTTCCTTTTCTCTCTCTCTCACTCTGGTGGCTACCTCTACCTCTTTCTTTCCTTCCTTTTCTCTCTCTCTCACTCTGGTGGCTACCTCTTTCTTTCCTTCCTTTTCTCTCTCTCTCACTCTGGTGGCTACCTCTTTCTTTCCTTCCTTTTCTCTCTCTCTCACTCTGGTGGCTACCTCTACCTCTTTCTTTCCTTCCTTTTCTCTCTCTCTCACTCTGGTGGCTACCTCTTTCTTTCCTTCCTTTTCTCTCTCTCTCACTCTGGTGGCTACCTCTACCTCTTTCTTTCCTTCCTTTTTCTCTCTCTCTCACTCTGGTGGCTACCTCTTTCTTTCCTTCCTTTTCTCTCTCTCTCACTCTGGTGGCTACCTCTACCTCTTTCTTTCCTTCCTTTTCTCTCTCTCTCACTCTGGTGGCTACCTCTTTCTTTCCTTCCTTTTCTCTCTCTCTGGTGGCTACCTCTTTCTTCCCTTCCTTTTCTCTCTCTCTGGTGGCTACCTCTTTCTTCCCTTCCTTTTCTCTCTCTCTCACTCTGGTGGCTACCTCTACCTCTTTCTTTCCTTCCTTTTCTCTCTCTCTCACTCTGGTGGCTACCTCTTTCTTCCCTTCCTTTTCTCTCTCTCTGGTGGCTACCTCTTTCTTTCCTTCCTTTTCTTTCTCTCTCACTCTGGTGGCTACCTCTACCTCTTTCTTCCCTTCCTTTTCTCTCTCTCTCTCACTCTGGTGGCTACCTCTACCTCTTTCTTTCCTTCCTTTTCTCTCTCTCTCACTCTGGTGGCTACCTCTTTCTTCCCTTCCTTTTCTCTCTCTCTGGTGGCTACCTCTTTCTTTCCTTCCTTTTCTCTCTCTCTCACTCTGGTGGCTACCTCTTTCTTCCCTTCCTTTTCTCTCACTCTGGTGGCTACCTCTTTCTTTCCTTCCTTTTCTCTCTCTCTCACTCTGGTGGCTACCTCTACCTCTTTCTTCCCTTCCTTTTCTCTCTCTCTCTCACTCTGGTGGCTACCTCTACCTCTTTCTTTCCTTCCTTTTCTCTCTCTCTCACTCTGGTGGCTACCTCTTTCTTCCCTTCCTTTTCTCTCTCTCTGGTGGCTACCTCTTTCTTTCCTTCCTTTTCTCTCTCTCTCACTCTGGTGGCTACCTCTACCTCTTTCTTCCCTTCCTTTTCTCTCTCTCTCACTCTGGTGGCTACCTCTACCTCTTTCTTCCCTTCCTTTTCTCTCTCTCTCTCACTCTGGTGGCTACCTCTACCTCTTTCTTTCCTTCCTTTTCTCTCTCTCTCTGGTGGCTACCTCTTTCTTTCCTTCCTTTTCTCTCTCTCTCACTCTGGTGGCTACCTCTTTCTTTCCTTCCTTTTCTCTCTCTCTCACTCTGGTGGCTACCTCTTTCTTTCCTTCCTTTTCTCTCTCTCTCACTCTGGTGGCTACCTCTACCTCTTTCTTCCCTTCCTTTTCTCTCACTCTGGTGGCTACCTCTACCTCTTTCTTTCCTTCCTTTTCTCTCTCTCTCACTCTGGTGGCTACCTCTACCTCTTTCTTTCCTTCCTTTTCTCTCTCTCTCACTCTGGTGGCTACCTCTACCTCTTTCTTCCCTTCCTTTTCTCTCACTCTGGTGGCTACCTCTACCTCTTTCTTCCCTTCCTTTTCTCTCTCTCTCACTCTGGTGGCTACCTCTACCTCTTTCTTCCCTTCCTTTTCTCTCTCTCTCTCACTCTGGTGGCTACCTCTTTCTTCCCTTCCTTTTCTCTCACTCTGGTGGCTACCTCTTTCTTCCCTTCCTTTTCTCTCTCTCTCCTTTCTTGACCTCTGGCTTTCTCTCTCTGTTTTTGATTCTCTCTTTGATTTGCTCTGTCCCTTCCTCCTTACTCCCTTGGAGGTCCCCTGCACCTGTTCAGCTCAGAGGGAACCGTTCTATTTTTCTTTCTTTTCTTCCTCTCATTTAGTCTCTCCTCCCGTTGCTTTTAAACCTCTCACTCAGTGGGTGGCCTGTAGTACCTGCGCTGACTCTGAGTGTACCAATCAATACCAGCATCAGTGTTTGTGTACCTGAGCCTTCACTTCCACTCTCCCACCATTCTCCTCTTTTCCTATTTGTCTGTCTCTTTGGATTTGAGTGTGCGCGTTGTGTTTGTGCGCGGTGTCTGTCTGTGCGTGCGGTGCGGGCGTGAGCTGTTGTGTGTGTGTGTGTGTGTGTGAGCTGTTGTGTGTGTGTGTGTGAGCTGTGTGTGTGTGTGTGTGTGTGTGTGTGTGTGTGTGTGAGCTGGTGTGTGTGTGTGAGCTGTTGTGTGTGAGCTGTTGTGTGTGTGAGGTGTGGTGTGCGTGAGCTGTGTGTGTGTGTGTGTGAGCGGTGCGTGTACATGCGTGTGTGAGCGTTGCGCATGTGTGAGCGTTGCGCGTGAGAGAGGCGTGTGTGTGAGCGGTGTGTGTGAGCGGTGTGTGTGAGCGGTGCGTGTGAGCGGTGCGTGTGAGCGGTGCGTGTGAGCGGTGCGTGTGAGCGGTGCGTGTGCGTGTGTGTGTGAGCAGTACTCATGTGTGAGCGGTGTGTGTGAGTGGCTTTCCCTGTTACATATGCCCCTGTGAGGAAAAGTAATCTTCCCTTGTCACTCGTTAAAAGTACATTTTCTCACTTGGATGCACCCCACAACTCTGTTTAACCGTGAATGTGTGTGTAGTGGGGAGAACATTCAAACAGTGTACACACACTTCATCCCCCTCTTTCTTTTGGAAATTGAATCATTTTCACTTTGGGGGTAATTACAGTATGTTAAACTGTGTGCAAGGAGCTGTCCCCCCCCCCCCCGTGCAGCCACTGTGAAATTAACTCCATTCCCCTCCAACTCTGCTGCCATCTGTCATTACCCCCCTCAAATAATCTGTTGTCAGATGCTGTAAACATTGCCCGGTGGTTTGCAGAGAGTAAGAGAAACTGCTGAAAATGAACATCATAAAATTGCATTGACTCCATTTATTATGCAGAGTGGGAGTCCATTATGGGTTCATTGTTTACTTAATTTTATAGATTTATCAGGTGTTAGATGACTCTCTGTTTTTGTGTCTCTTCCGGAAGGATGGAGATGTCAGTGCCACAGTAGTGTTGCATTGGAAGTGTTTTATGAATGAAGACAACTGGCAATAGTTCAAATTGCCTAATCAATTATATTGATGTCAATGGATGTTTTCCATCCGCTTGCATTGTGAATCTGAAACCTTTTTAGAAGGCCTTGACAGCTATGTTTCCCAAAGACGATATAACCTTAGTGCTGAAAGAGGATCTTTATCTTGGTAGGCCATTGACGAACGATTATCTTAAAGTTAAAATGGTTGTTTTTTGGGGGGAGACTTGACCAAGACCAGGAGAGATGATATGACCAGTCTTGTCTGTTAAACTACTGTGTGTGTGTGGTGTGTTATTGAGCTACATCTTGAAGACTGCGTTGACACGCAACACCACAAGCCTATGTGTTGCAAATCAATTGGCTTGGCTGTGTAGATCAGCAAAACCGAGATGAGTTGAGCAGCCGTGAACAACCGTATTAAAACACTGATGTACTGTGATTCATTTGGAGTTTATTCAACAGGATATTGATTTGGGATATTAAACGTTTTCATGACTTTGGTTCCCTTGGTAACCCTGCTGTGTCGCAGGTTAGTTTAGGGTCAAATTCCAAATGTTGCTTCCACATTTCTATATGCCCTTTCCCATATTCTCCCCACTCTAACACGGAACCCCAAACGGTTGCGTGCGTGCGCTAATGTGCACACACACACACACCAAACCCGATCGATCACGACATGCAGGTTAAAATATCAAAAACTCTGAACCAATGACATTAATTTGGGGACAGATCGAAAAGCATTAAACATGTATGGCAATTTAGCTAGTTAGCTTGCACTTGCTAGCTAACGTTAACTTGTCCTATTTCGCTAACTTGCTGTTGCTAGCTAATTTGTCCTGGGATATAAACATTGAGTTGTTATTTTACCTGAAATGCACAAGGTCCTCTACTCCGACAATTAATCCACACATAAAATGGCCAACCGAATCGTTTCTAGTCATCTCTCCTATTTCTAGGCCTTTTCATCGTTTAACTTATATGGCGATCGCATCTAAACTTTCATAGTATTACCACGACTACCGGCAAAACAGTTCGTCTTTCATTCACCCACGTGGGTATAACCAATGAGGAGATGGCATGTGGGTACCTGCTTCTATAAACCAATGAGGAGATGGGAGATGGGAGAGGCAGGACTTTCAGCGTGATCTGCGTCAGAAATAGAAAGGAGTTCTATTTTAGCCCTTGGCGTCGCGCGCGAGCAGTGTGTGCAATAATTGAATAACATTGATTTCTAAATTTATTTTGCGACGCTCGCGCACGCGGCGTGTCCGGTCTGGTCAGCGTGTAACCCATTCACAAGCACCCCATTTTTAATATCAGAGCCTTAGATATGCACATTTAATTAAAACGTTAAAAAATGTTAAAATTGTATTTAACTAAGCAAGTCAGTGAAGAACATTTCTTATTTACAATGAAGGCCTACACCGGCCAAACCCAGACGACACTGGGCCGCCCTATTGGACTCCCAATCACAGCCAGACGACACTGGGCCAATTGTGCGCCGCCCTATGGGACTCCCAATCACAGCCAGACATGATGAAGCCTGGATTCGAACCAGAGACTGCATTGATGCCTCTTGCACTGAGATGCAGTGCCTTAGCGGTCTAAGTATGTAACGGACATCTCAGAATAGGATGGCTGATCTAGGATCAGCTCCACCCCTTTCCATTCAATCTTACTAATTTTGATCTAAAAGGTGAAACTGATTGTCAGTCAGCACTCATTCTGACACGTTGGATACATACGGCCCTGGTCAGCGTTACAAAATCCCATTTGATGCTATGCCAATAGAGCTGGTAGTTCAAATCTAATTTTCCGCTGAACACAACAGGTGTAGACTTTAAAATGCTTTACTTGCGAACCCTTTCCCAACGATATGGAGTTAAGAAGTAGGAAAATAATATCAAAAAAGGAAACGGTAACACAATTCAACAACAACGAGACTATATACAAGGAGTACCGGTGCAGGGGTACGAGGTAGTTGAGGCAATATGTAGGGGGGTAAAAGTGACTAGGCAATCAGGATAAATAATAGAGTAGCAGCAGCATCTATGAAGCGTGTGACAGAACTGTGTGTGAACATATGTTGTCTTCAGAAAGTATTCACAACCCTTTGACTTTTGACCTTTCCACATTTTGTGTTACACCCTGAAGTTTTAAAATGTGTTAAATGTAGATGTTTTGTCACTGGCCTACACACAATACCCCATCATGTCAGAGGAATTATTTTTGTAATTTCTTTTGAGTCAAGTATTCAAGCCCTTTTGTTATGGCAAAGCCAAAATAAGTTCAGGAGGGAATATGGGCTTATTAACAGGTCACCTAATATATTGCATGAACTCACTCTGTGTGCAATAATATTGTTTGACCATTTTTAATGATGACATCATCCCTGTACCCAAAACATACAATTGTCTGTAAGGTCCCTCAGTCGAGCGGTGAATTTCAAACACAGATTTAACCACAAAGACCAGGGAGGTTTTCCATTGCCTTGCAATGAAGGGCACCTATTGGTAGATGGGTAAAAATATTAAAAGCAGACATTGAATATCCCTTTGAGCATGGTGAAGTTATTAATTATCAATACCCAGTCACAACAAAGCTACAGGCGTCCTTCCTAACTCAGTTGCCGGAGAGGAAGGAAACCACTCAGGGATTTCACCATGAAGACAATGGTGACTTTAAACAAGTTACAGAGTTTAATGGCTGTGATAGGAGAGAACTGAGGATGGATTAACAACATGGTAGTTCCTCCACAATACTAACCTAAATGACAGCATGAAAAGAAGGAAGCCTGTACAGAATACACATTTCAAAACATGCATCCTGTTTGGAACAAGACACCAAAGTAATACTGCAAAAATATGTGTCAGAGCAATTCACTTTTTGACCTGAATACAAACTATTATGTTTGGGACAAATAGAACTGTATACAACACTGAGTATCACTCTCCGTATTTTCAAGCATAGTGGTGGCTGCATCATGTTATGGGGATGCTTGAAATCGCTAAGTAGTGAGAATTAAAAAAGGAAAAAATAGAAACGGAATAGACAAGCACAGAAAAATCCTGGGAGATGAATTCACCTTTCAGCAGGACAATAACCTAAAACTCAAGGCCACATCGACACTGGAGTTGCTTACCAAGAAGATGGTGAATGTTCCTGAGTGGAAGATATTATTATTATTTTTTTTAAATGTATTTTTTTAAACCTTTTATTTAACAAGGCAAGTCAGTTAAGAACAAATTCTTATTTTCAATGACAGCCTAGGAACAGTGGGTTAACTGCCTGTTCAGGAGCAGAACGACAGATTTGTACCTTGTCAGCTCGGGGATTCGAACTTGCAACCTTTCAGTTACTAGTCCAATGCTCTAACCACTAGGCTACCCTGCCGCCTCTACACTCTAACCACTAGGCTACCCTGCCGCCCCCATTTACAGTTCTACAGTTTTGACTTTAATCTGCCGGAAAATCTAGGGCAAGACATGAAAATGGTTGTCTAGCAATGCTCAACAACCAATTTGACAGAGCTTGAAGAATTTTGAAAAGAATGAGTTAATGTTGCACCATCCAGATGTGAAAGAAAGCTCTTAGAGCCCCAGAAAGACTCACTGTCATCGCTGCCAAAGGTTCTTCTACAAAGTATTGACTCAGGGGTGTGAATAATTATGTAAATGAGATTTCTGTATTTAATGCATTTCTAAAAAAAACTGTTCATTATCATGGGATATTGTGTGTAGATGAAATAAGAATTTGAATACATTTTGAATTCTGGAATGAATAGTTTCTGAAGGCAATGTATGTGTGTGTTGGAGTGTCAATGTAGTAGTGTTGCACAGGTTGATTCCTAACCTGCTGTCCCTACGGTTATGCAACACTCACTACAGAGTTCCAAACTGCCTCTGAAAGCAACATCAGCACACACACGGTTTGTCAGGAGCTCCATGGAAAGGGTTTTCATGGACGAGCAGCCGCACACAAGCCTAAGATCACCATGCGTGTTGGCTGGAGGGGTGTAAAAGCTGTCTGCCGTTGGACTCTGGAGCAGTGTTAAATGCTGGAGTGATGAATCACGCTTCACCATCTGGCAGTCTGACTGACGAATCTGGGTTTGGCAGATGCCAGGAGAATGCTACCTGCCCCAGTGCATAGTGCCACCTGTAAAGTTTGGTGGATGAGGAATAATGGTCTGGGGCTGTTTTTCATGATTCGGGCTAAGCCTCTTAGTTCCAGTGAAGGGAAATCTTAATGCTACAGCCTACAATGACATTCTAGATGATTCTATGCAACTTTGTGGCAACAGTTTGGGGAAGGCCTTTTCCTGTTTCAGCATGACAATGCTCCCGTGCACAAAGCGAGGTCCATACAGAAATGGTTTGTCGAGATCAGTGTGGTAGAACTTGACTGGCCTGCACAGAGCCCTGACCTCAACCCCACTGAACACCTTTGGGATGAATTTGAATGCCGACTGCGAGCCAGGCCTACTCGCCCAACGTCAGTGCAAGACCTCACTAATGCTCATGGCTGAATGGAAGCAAGTGCCCAAAGAAATACTCCAACATCAAGTGGAAAGCCTTCCCAGAAGAGTGGAGGTTGTTATTACAGCAAAGGCAGGACCAAATCCATATTAATGCCCATGATTTTGAAAATGTTCGACAAGTAGGTGTCCACATACTTTTGATCATGCATATTTGAAGGGGTCTCCACATACTTTTGTATTTATAGTTTTTTATTTCATCTTTATTTAACCAGGTAGGCTAGTTGAGAACAAGTTCTCATTTACAACTGCGACCTGGCCAAGAATAAAGCAAAGCAGTTTGACACAAACAACAACACAGAGTTACACCTGGAATAAACATACAACAAACATAATCAATAATACAGTAGAAAAAATCTATATACACTGTGTGCAAATGAGGTAAGATAAGGGAGGTAAGGCAATAAATAGGCCATGTTGGCGAATGCATTACAATATTAATACCAATTAAACACTGGATGGATTGAGGTGCAGAAAAATGTGCAAGTAGAGATACTGGGGTGCAAAGGAGCCAGATAAATAAATAAATAAATAAATACAGTATGGGGATGAGGTAGTTGGATGGGTTATATTACAGATGGGCTATGTACAGGTGCAGTGATCTGTGAGCTGCTCTGACAGCTGGTGCTTAAAGCTAGTGAGGGAGATATGAGTCTCCAGTTTCAGTGATTTTTGCAGTTCGTTCCAGTCGTTGGCAGCAGAGAACTGGAAGGGAACGAGGCCAGAGGAATTGGCTTTGGGGGTGACTAGTGAGATATACCTGCTGGAGCTCGTGCTATGTGTGGGTGCTGCTATGGTGACCAATGAGCTGAAATAAGGCGGGGCTTTACCTAGCAGAGACTTGTAGATGACCTGGAGCCAGTGGGATTGGCAACGAATATGAAGCGAGAGCCAGCCAACGAGAGCGTACAGGTCGCAATGGTGGGTAGTATATGGGGCTTTGGTGACAAAACGGATGGCACTGTGATAGACTGCAGCCAGTAGAGTGTTGGAGGCTATTTTGTAAATTACATAGTCGAGGATCGGTAGGATGGTCAGTTTTACGAGGGTATGTTTGGCAGCATGAGTGAAGGATGCTTTGTTGTGAAATAAGAAGCCGATTTTAGATTTATTTTTGGATTGGAGATGCTTAATGTGAGTCTGGAAGGAGAGTTTACAATCTAACCAGACACCTTGGTATTTGTAGTTGTCCACATATCCCAAGTCCAAACCGTACAGAGTAGTGATGCTGGACGGGTGGATAGGTGTGGGCAGCGATGGGTTGAAGAGCATGCATTTAGTTTTACTTGCATTTAAGAGCAGTTGGAGGCAACGGAAGGAGAGTTGTATGGCATTGAAGCTCGTCTGGAGGTTAGTTAACAGAAGGGCCAGAAGTATACAGAATGGTGTCGTCTGCATAGAGGTGGATCAGAGAATCACCAGCAGCAAGAGCAACATCATTGATGTATACAGAGAAGAGAGTAGGCCTGAGAATTGAACCCTGTGGAACCCCCATAGAGACTGCCAGAGGTCCAGACAACAGCCCTCCGATTTGACACACTGAACTCTATCAGAGAAGTAGTTGGTGAACCAGGCGAGGTAGTCATTTGAGAAACCAAGGCTGTTTAGTCTGCCGATAAGAATGTGGTAATTGACAGTCGAAAGTCTTGGCCTGGACGATGAATACAGCTGCACAGTATTGTCTCTTATCGATGGCGGTTATGATATCGTTTAGGACCTTGAGCATGGCTGAAGTGCACATAATCTAATGAATCTAGTAATCTAATGAATTCATAAAATTCATACTTGGTGTAAATGCAAGTCTTTCACAACTATAAGACCCACTAATAATTTAATTATTTTCATCAAAATAGTTGAACCTGGATTTGTTGTTGTTGCAATAATCACTAATCTGGCTTTCAAGTCAGTCTATGAAAATGCCCTTTTTGTTACAAATTTAACCAAAACCATGAACATTACAGATAATTAGACTATCCCTCTGCATATTTGCATATCAAGCCCCGTCTCAAAATACAACACTTCCCCTTTAAAACATAAGGTTTTTACATGACTGGCTTTTCAAAGAGAGCTTGAAATGTAGCCTACACATTTTGTGCTCTTGTAGGAAGCAGTAACTCCCCATCTGCTGACCTATACTTATCTATAACTGGGCTGGTAACTTGCTAACTAGCAAATAACACGTGCAGCTCTGTCCCCTGATCTGAAAAGCACATTCACTGGCGGCTGATTGAAAGACTGCTTGTGGGCTACCCCCACCAACAGAATTCTACTGTGTTGCGCTCTGGCTCTGCCTTCATAAAAATCACAGGCTCAATCTGGCAAAGTTAGATTTGTTTTGGTTTGTTGCATTGTTAATTCGATCACAGAAAAAACCATTGATCTACAGTGCATTCGAAAAGTATTCAGACCACTTCTCTTTTTCCACATGTTGTTACGTTACAGCCTTATTCTAAAATGTATTAAATAAAACATACTCATCAATCTACACACAATACCCTATAATGAAAAAGCAAAAAATGTTTTTAGAAAAAAAATCAAAACAGAAATACCTTTTTTACATACAGTACCAGTCAAAAGTTTTAGAACACCTACTCATTCAAGGGTTTTTCTTTATTTTTACTATTTTCTACATTTTAGAATAATAATGAGGACATCAACACTATGAAATAACACATGGAATCATGTAGTACTACATGACTCTGTGTTTATCGTTTTGATGTCTTCTATTATTCTACAATGTAGAAAATTGTTACAAAAATAAAGAAAAACCCTGGAATGAGCAGGTGTTCTAAAACTTTTGACTAGTACTGCAATATAACACACACACACACACACACACACACACAGAGATTGTAATATTGAGACAAACCTGCAAGTTGACCTTCTTCTTTACCTACAACTAATGATCATGCACTCCCCTCTCCGCCCACCCGATGGCAGTCTAACACAGCGGCACTCTGTTGCCATAGACTCCATAATCTGCCTTTCTATTCTGATCACTTAAACAAGCTTTTGGCCAGAGGGAGGTTGAGGTGCAGACTTTTGGCCAGAGGGAGGTTGAGGTGCAGACTTTTGGCCAGAGGGAGGTTGAGGTGCAGACTTTTGGCCAGAGGGAGGTTGAGGTGCAATAACAAATGCAGTAAAAGCTCTGGCTCTCTAATGTGGACAGAGAGGGTTTCAGATGATTTCATTTGAAATGGGGAAAGAGCACTACAAAGTCCTCGTCATTTGATTTCTCAAAGATGGTCTGATTTAATTACCTTTCATGTTTGGGATATTAGCCCAGTGTGTGTGTGTGTGTAATGAGGACTTTGACCAGAGTACTAAGCATTTAGAACCTTAAATGGTAATTTCTCCTTCTCTCTTGTTTAGTCCCCTTCACCCACTTAATTTTCTCTTTTTCTTTCCCTCCATTCAGGTATGCCATCCCACCTGAGCACGGGAAAAGGCTGGAGAGGCTGGCTCAAGGTAAGACTACTCCAGATCCTCATGCACACTTAGGCTGACCATGTTTTACTATACCATCACGGAACGGTTTCAGTTTTTACTTTACATTCTATAATGGTATTTTAGTGTTTGGTTTGCTAAATGTGATATGCGACTCTGCCATGTGTAGAGTTAGTTTATTTAGTTTACTCTGCTGTCTCTATTTCCATGCCGCTTTTCACACAGACCGAGGCCTGCCCCCGTCACTCAAGGAGCACAGTTTTTGTTGCTCGACCATGAGACAACTTGCGTTCAGTCTGCATGGTCAATGCAGCACATGCTAACAATGCTGATTTCCACTTTGCTCTTAATATAAATCCACAAGCGTTCTATAATTATGCTATTAGTTTGTATCTTACTGTCTGCAAACAGCTAGTTTGTTTTTCTAAGCAAGTTGTGGCTAAAATAAATTAGTTTTAGCCACTAATTAGCTAATGCTAATAGCTATGTTGGCTATGAGTCAGCACAAACGTAGCTAGCTAATGAAGCCTGATACCAGTGATGGTGTAGATCTAAATCGACGTGTTTGTGCAACAGTGTCTTCTAACTCAAAGAGAAATAGGTGAAGCATGAATATGTTAGCTGCATATAATAGCTAATAGAACATTCAATGTAGCCAAAGGTTATTGGGTCCCCTAGGAAACTCTGACCAGCCATTTGGTTCCTACCCTGTCACAATAACTCCTGCCTGGCTTTTTCTTTCATTGTCATGTCAAACAACACTGTGTTCAAAGTGACCACTATCATATACTAATAATTATTATTCTACATCCATGATTCCAACAATTCACCCAAGTTTTTATTTTTTTATTTTTTAAATATAAAATTGCAAGTCATGATGCAGTTATTGTTGAAAATAAATAAAGCTTAGATTTTTCTTGCCATATCGTGCAGCTCTAAGTGGCAGTGTGGAAATAATCTCAAATGAGTGCAGGGAATGCAGAAATGGATTATTTTTGATTGAAGTTTGATTGAACAGTATAAAACAATCAGAATGGAGAAAGCCCCATTTGAAATCGCTTAGAAAAATCACTTAGGAGAGAGAACTTCATCTCAAACTCAAAGGACAAAATGAAGCTTAAAGTTAATCTTGCCCTGGGGAGAGTTTCACACTGCCAGCTGCATTTTAATGGGGATTAATACACGGGCTCCGCCAGCACATTATTCACCTTTATCAGCTCACGCAGCAGCCGCCAGAGAGAGAGCCTCTGAGACCAACAGGCTCTGAAACAATGCAATGAAAATGAAGTTTGAAATGGGCCTCGATTATACTGTCAGTTACATTAAAGTTTAACTGGGCAAACGATCTCCCATTCTTTGAGGCATGGCACAGACGGCTCGTCAGAGGTGTGAGAGAGATCGAGAGACAGAGAAACAGATCTCTTTCCCTCTTTTTTTTTAGTAATTTGAAGGCCTCAGACACTAATGATATACGAGAGAAGAAGAGATGGCTCTGGTCTTTGAGGCTCTGGCCGTGAAATGAATTGTAGTCCTCTGAAGAGGGGCGATGAAGAAAGAGGGTTGTTACACATGATTGAGATGAGTTTTTGTTTAGGGGGCAGCCACCTCTCGCCCTGAGAAGTCTGTGTAGAAAAGGCGACATAAATGGGCCGTAGAAGTAAAAAAAAAAAAGAAAAAGAAAGATGAAATGGTATGATGCAGAAAATAACCGCCACTCGCATGCTTAAGCCTGTCCTGCAATGTCTGTCTGTAAGGGAGCTTATCCACTCCCCTTTACTGATAAGCAGGAAGCCGATGACCAACCACCCATACCTCCCATTTGTTTTTGGTGGAGCAGGCTTCCCAGGCAGTTCCCAGGGCTGTCCTGCAATGTCTGTCTGTCCATAGAAGAAGACCATCCCTCCTGGGGCTTATCCAGTGGCCCGGGGTGGTGGCTGAGGTCTGGGGGTTATGCATCCTTTTTTATAGGAAGTTAAAACTTGATGAGACAAAATTATAGTGTATTGTTTGAGGTTTTAAATGTTACAATTTCCCTTGGCTCAACACGCCATATTTCACATGCAAACTCATGCACAGTGTTTCGTATTGCTCATCTCAATATCCCAGCCTTGCAAGACATTACAAGCCCCAAAATTTGAGATGCAGCATTCCACTTTGTCGAAGAACACGTTTCACTAGGTATGGATGCCACAACAGGTGGATTCAGGAAATGGGAGGCAATTTAGTAATGTGGTGTTTTTGTGTGTTGTTCCCCCACCTGCAGGTTTCTTCCCAGGCAGTTCCCAGGGCTGTCTGCCTGGTGGCTGACCTTCTCCGACACAAGATGACTCTCATCTGCCCCCGTCCATACTGATAGAAGAAGTACAGCATCCCCTTCTGACAGGGTAGGTCGTTCTGACTGTCTGCCTGGTGGCTGACCTGTCTATACTGATAGCAATGGCAGGAAGACCTGGGGGTGGTGGCTGAGGTCTGACTGTCTGCCTGGTGGCTGAGGTCTGGAGAAACGGTTCTGACTGCATCTGGTGGCTGACCTTTTTATAAAGCATTACGGGTCTGACCTGTTAAAACTTGACGGTTCTGAGATCCTTCACGTTAAGAAAAATATTTTATTTTATTTTTGCCTGGGGTAGATGCAGATAGCGACGTTAAGTTGGACAACAACTAAGAGCATTCTGAAGCGTGAAGCTCAACTTATCAGTTGTTTAGGTGTCCTGGTTACGGTTCTGACTGCCTGGTGGCTGACCTGCCTATACTGATATGACGCACTGTCTGCCTGGTGGCTGACCTGTCTATACTGATAGATAGACCTAGTGTACGGTTCTGACTGTCTGCCTCATGCACAGTGTTTACGGTTCTGACTGTCTGCTCATCTCAATATCCCAGCCTATACTTTTTGATGATGTGCTCAGCTTTAATAGAAGTGCACGGTTCTGAAGACATTACAAGCCCCTGAAAAATTTGAGATGCCTGGTGGCATGTCTATACTGATAGATAGATACAGCTTTTGATTGCTGACCTGACTGATGATAGACCTAGTGTACGGTGACTGTCTGCCTGGTGGCTGACCTGTCTATACTGATAGATAGACCTAGTGTACGGTTCTGACTGTCTGCCTGGTGGCTGACCTGTCTATACTGATAGATAGACCTAGTGTACGGTTCTGACTGTCTGCCTGGTGGCTGACCTGTCTATCTGATAGATAGAATCAAATTTATTTATACCTAGCCGGTTCTGACTGTCTGCCTGGTGGCTGACCTGTCTGATAGATCTCAAACTGTCTGCCTGGTGGCTGACCTGTCTATACTGATAGAAACCCACGGTTCTGACTGTCCCCAAACTGATAGCAAGACCAATGCAGGTGTCTGACTGTCTGCCTGGTGGCTGACCTGTGATAGATAGAAAACGGTTCTGACTGTCTGCCTGGTGGCTGAGAAAGGCCAAAACTGTCTATACTGATAGATAGAAACGGTTCTGACTGTCTGCCTGGTGGCTGAGTCTATACTGATAGATAACCCAGGCTACTGTCTGTGGGGGCTGACCTAGCCAGTCCTCGGTTCTGACTGTCTGCCTGGTGGCTGACCTGTATATACAGATAGATGGCCAAGATGTTCTGACTGTCTGCCTGGTGGTTCATAAATGACTGTCTGCCTGGTGGCTGACCAGACTGTCTGCCTGGTGGCTGACCTGTCTATACTGATAGATAGAACTGACTGTCTGCCTGGTGGCTGAATACTGATAGATAGACCACGGTTCTGACTGTCTGCCTGGTGGCTGACCTGGATAGGACCTAGCACGGTTCTGACTGTCTGCCTGGTGGCTGATCATAGATAGACCAGGTTCTGAGTCTGCCTGGCTGGCATGGTCCTGCACGGTTCTGACTGTCTGCCTGGTGGTGACCTGTCTATACTGATAGATAGAATTACGGTTCTGACTGTCTGCCTTGGCTGACCTTCTATACTGATAGATAGACCACGGTTCTGACTGTCTGCCTGGTGGCTGACTATACTGATAGATAGAAGTACTCCAGATATAATAGATAGACTGACCTGACTGTCTGCCTGGTGGCTGACCTGTCTATACTGATAGATAGACATACGGTTCTGACTGTCTGCCTGGTGGCTGACCTGTCTATATAAATAGACTGGACGGCTGACTGTCTGCCTGGTGGCTGACCTGTCTATACTGATAGATAGACCTAGTGCACGGTTCTGACTGTCTGCCTGGTGGCTGACCTGTCTATACTGATAGATAGACCTAGTGCACGGTTCTGACTGTCTGCCTGGTGGCTGACCTGTCTATACTGATAGATAGACCTAGTGCACGGTTCTGACTGTCTGCCTGGTGGCTGACCTGTCTATACTGATAGATAGACCTAGTGGTTCTGACTGTCTGCCTGTGGCTGACCTGTCTATACTGATAGATAGACCTAGTGCACGGTTCTGACTGTCTGCCTGGTGGCTGACCTGTCTATACTGATAGATAGACCTAGTGCACGGTTCTGACTGTCTGCCTGGTGGCTGACCTGTCTATACTGATAGATAGACCTAGTGCACGGTTCTGACTGTCGGTTCTGACTGTCTGCCTGGTGGCCTGGTGGCTGACCTGTCTATACTGATAGATAGACCTAGTGCACGGTTCTGACTGTCTGCCTGGTGGCTGACCTGTCTATACTGATAGATAGACCTAGTGTACGGTTCTGACTGTCTGCCTGGTGGCTGACCTGTCTATACTGATACCTGATAGACCTAGTGCACGGTTCTGACTGTCTGCCTGGTGGCTGACCTGTCTATACTTATAGATAGACCTAGTGTACGGTTCTGACTGTCTGCCTGGTGGCTGACCTGTCTATACTGATAGATAGACCTAGTGCACGGTTCTGACTGTCTGCCTGGTGGCTGACCTGTCTATACTGATAGATAGACCTCCCATGGAAAAAATATCACTATTTTCTAATGTCACAGCCCTATCCTCCATCCTAAGGTTGTGATGGGGAGAAAATCGCTTCATGTCTAAATTGTTTAACATGTAGCCTATATGGTAAATCATGGCTGCCATTGGTTACAATCTGCCACAATGGCAATGTGCCAACTATACTGTATGAGGGCATAGTCTGGTCCAAATAGGTCTATCTTAATGTGCATGTGGAAATAAACGGACTAATATTTGACTAAAATGACTGCGACTTAAAAATACACAAAAATTGTCCCAGGTTTTAGTCGACTGCTAATAACTAAAACTAAGGATGAAATGACTAAAATGTGACTTGAGACTAAACGATATTTTAGTCATAAATACTCTAAAATGGATGCCAAAATGAACACTGCAGCACCCTACTCTGAGACGCTTGACACATGCAGCCCTCGGGCTCTGAAGTTTTCATAGCAACACTGTTCCATGAGGGATTATATATATGGAAATAAAGGAAGTAACAGCATCCATTTAATTGATGTCATACATGCACATTTAACCAATAAACAGACCTCTAACACTTCTCATTTTAACCATCTATGTTTGACGGATATTTCCGGTAATGCAATTCAACTCATTTGTCATCACATTACCACTTAAGCCTGTTAACAGCTCTCAGAAAGGAGCCACTTCACCACCAACGGCAGTTTTAGTAATAACCCTTCTGAATGGAACCCTTTGCTGAAGCACAATTGAAGTACTTCAACCTGTGAAAGGATTTGGGTGCTTCCTAAATGGAACACTATCCCCTATAAAGTGCACTACTTTTGACCAGGGCTCATAGGGGACACACACTTGTGACTCGAGCACCGACCGCTGATAGAAATGAACGGGGTGAATGAAAGCCTGCCTTCGCTGACTGAAGTGGAGGCTAATGGCACTTTTAGATGATGGAGTCTGGATCAGTAGACATGCTGAAGTTGTTGTGGGTGTGGCTGCTCTCCAACCAACCTCTGGGACTGATGACAGCATGACGGGGGAGGAGTGAATGGAGGGAAGGATGATGACGTGAACACTCCAAAAGTGTGCATAAACATGCAGGCCTGCACACGTACAGACACGCAGCACACTCGGGCAGGCACGCAGCACACTCGGGCAGACACGCAGCACACTCGGGCAGACACGCAGCACACTCGGGCAGACACGCAGCACACTGGGGCAGACACGCAGCACACTGGGGCAGACACGCAGCACACTGGGGCAGACACGCAGCACACTGGGGCAGACACGCAGCACACTCGGGCAGACACGCAGCGCACTGGGGCAGACACGCAGCGCACTGGGGCAGACACGCAGCGCACTGGGGCAGACACGCAGCACACTGGGGCAGGCACGCAGCACACTGGGGCAGGCACGCAGCACACTGGGGCAGACACGCAGCACACTGGGGCAGACACGCAGCACACTGGGGCAGACACGCAGCACACTGGGGCAGACACGCAGCACACTGGGGCAGACACGCAGCACACTGGGGCAGACACGCAGCACACTGGGGCAGACACGCAGCACACTGGGGCAGACACGCAGCACACTGGGGCAGACACGCAGCACACTCGGGCAGACACGTAGCACACTCGGGCAGACACGCACACGGACACACAGCACACAGTATTGCAAGGTTGATAATGAGATTAATGGCGTCTTTACTTAAAGATCATAGCTTCACTTCACAGTAAGTTATGATTGGGATTAGTTAAGTTATGATTGAGTCTTAGTTACATTACCATTTCCGTGATAGAAAATTAATCATCATCTACATTTTTTTCTGTGTGTAATAATTGTGGGAGATAGAAACTGTCATGGTGCGAAATAAATTGAAGATTTCAAACAATAAATAATGTGTAAGTCTCTCTAATACGGGCATACAAAGTTCTCCTCTGTCTGCTGAGTTGTCGTGTTTCTCTTTTTCCTTTTTTGTCATGTTCCTTCAGGGTGTCGTTATCTGATGCACACCGAGAGCTTCTCCCTTGATTTGAGTGTAAAAAATAACACAGGCTTTATTGCAGCTATGAGATCAGCAAAAACAGGCTTTGATATCTACTCTGTCTTACCACCTCTCTTCTTCTGTCGTGCTGTCTGCCTGTCTCCCACCGCTCCACTTCCTTTAGTCTCCCGTCTCTCCACTTCCTTTAGCATCCTGTCTCTACTTCCTTTAGCCTCCCGTCTCTCCACTTCCTTTAGCCTCCCGTCGCACCACTTCCTTTAGCATCCCGTCTCTCCACTTCCTTTAGCCTCCCGTCTCTCCACTTCCTTTAGCCTCCCGTCGCACCACTTCCTTTAGCCTCCCGTCGCTCCACTTCCTTTAGCCTCCCGTCGCTCCACTTCCTTTAGCCTCCCGTCGCTCCACTTCCTTTAGCCTCCCGTCTCTCCACTTCCTTTAGCCTCCCGTCGCTCCACTTCCTTTAGCCTCCCGTCGCTCCACTTCCTTTAGCCTCCCGTCGCTCCACTTCCTTTAGCCTCCCGTCGCTCCACTTCCTTTCGTCTCCCGTCGCTCCACTTCCTTTCGTCTCCCGTCGCTCCACTTCCTTTAGCCTCCCGTCGCTCCACTTCCTTTAGCATCCCGTCTCTCCACTTCCTTTAGCCTCCCGTCGCACCACTTCCTTTAGCCTCCCGTCGCTCCACTTCCTTTAGCCTCCCGTCGCTCCACTTCCTTTAGCCTCCCGTCGCTCCACTTCCTTTAGCCTCCCGTCGCTCCACTTCCTTTAGCCTCCCGTCGCTCCACTTCCTTTAGCCTCCCGTCGCTCCACTTCCTTTAGCCTCCCGTCGCTCCACTTCCTTTCGTCTCCCGTCGCTCCACTTCCTTTAGCCTCCCGTCGCTCCACTTCCTTTAGCATCCCTTCGCTCCACTTCCTTTCGTCTCCCGTCGCTCAACATCCTTTAGTCTTGAGTTTATGTGCCTCACTCCTCTCTATCATGAGAAGTACTCCTAACTAGTTCATATTTAAAGCTAAATGAATCTGTGTTCCTCATTTTATTTAATAATTTTTACTTAACTAGTTAAGAACAAATTCTTATTTTCAATGACAGCCTAGGACCAGTGGGTTACCTGCCTTGTTCAGGGGCAGAAGGACAGATTTGTACCTTGTCAGCTCGCGGATTGGATCTAGCAACCTTTCGGTTACTGGCCCAACGATCTAACCACTAGGCTACCTGTGACTTGATGAAGAGGTCTTCAGATCAAGGGCCCAAAACGTACAGCATATTTGAAGTTCAGCTGTAGAAATCTAGTGACTTAATAATTCTGTCAGGGATTGCCAATGAACCTCGCGTAATAGTAGTAGACATTTTAATGTTGAGGCAGCCACAGAAAACTAGGAGTGTCAAAATAAAAAACGCCAAATAATTTGTCAGGCTTCATTTCCAAGAGATGCAGACAATTCCGGTGAACTGTCTTCACCCTCCCGAGCTCTCAGTAAATGATGGCCCTAGTTCTGCCTTGGAACGAAACGCAATCAAATGAAAATCTTAATTTGCACGGACTGGCTAATTTCTTGTGCCATGCTTGCTGGCTTGTCTAATTACGCATGTATCACCGGGACTGGTTCTCTAGGAGAAGTAGCCACCAGGCAGCTCAAGTGAGGGAAAACTGGATGGGAGGGAGGAAGGGTGAGTTAAAAAAAAGCAAATCACCCTTCCCATCAGTGCTTAATGATTGTGGATATTAAGAGAAAGCATCTGTTTTTGTTCCCATGGCTGGGTTTCAGGGGTTGCGAAGACCCTGTTTTTGCCAAATCCTTCCATCTGAGGCAGAGTTTCATTGCCTTAAATGTAAATTACTTCATCGTTTTGCTCATCTCTGCCCATCAAAAGCCGGTTTAATAACAAAAATGTTTGCTTATAGATACATTTTATGAGGTTTGCATACTGCTTGTACTGCACTGGTTCTGTTGATTAATGCTCAGTCAGTTAGTGTACATTTTAATGTTGTTTGACTTAACTTTTTATGCAACTGTTTACTGTATTCAGGGTCAGTCATCCAAACCCGAAGCAACATTTTTAGATCTTGATCAGTGTGCAAGTAACATGTAGATATGACTGCATCCTGTTGATTTGATACTCTGTCACAACATCACAGAGGGGCATTTAACCTTTGAACTCTTGCTATCTCCAGATCACTCAGGAAGAAGGCGAGTTTATGGTCACCTTTCCTTATGGCTATCACGCCGGTTTCAACCACGGCTTCAACTGCGCCGAGTCCACCAACTTTGCCACCCTGCGTTGGATTGACTACGGCAAGATGGCAACACAGGTGGGTCAATGCACAATAAACCATATGGAAACCCCAGTGCCCCCTACCAATACACAGCACTATAGCGAAGATTAAACCTAGAGGTGTGTGGTCATCTACCACAAATGCTACCCATATCCTCTTACACAACCATGCAATTCATTCTTTGAATACCAGTTCCACAGTCTAGTGCTTACACAAACTGTTTTAGGCCTGGAGCAAGAGGTCGTTGGGGTGCAGTGTTTGTGTGTTAACCTGTGTCTTTCTAAGCTGTCTCACATCGCCTGTTTCTCCCTCTCATCTGTGTTCCACTTCATTTTCCTTTCATGTCTTTATCTCCTCTCCCGGAGGGCAAACTGATGTGAATAGTTTTTGGACCAGGCCTTTCACCTGTAAGGGGGACACAAAAAAACCACACACACAGACAGACACACAGACAGACACACAGACACACACACCCTGTCTCTGCTTGGCTGCATGTCAGATTCATGAGGTTGTGAGTTCAGCGGGCTGCTCTCGGGGCCCCTGGAAGCCCCCCACAGTCTTTGATGCATGTAAAGGAAAGCGTCACCCAAAAACTATTTAGTCCATTGTTGACATAATCCCAAAAATGTTTTGCTTGTTAGCAATCAAGTTTTCAAGGTATGGAACTTTCAAAATACAGAAATACTGCTGGTATGATGGTGTTTTTCGTTTAACGTTGCAAAATAAATGTACACGTTATTCATTCGTTGCACCCACAATGCTCGCGCACGCCAACGAGCGTCTGCGTTGCCAAGCGCTAAAATAGAAGTCAGTTCTATTTGTGACGCTGAACACAGTGCATGTCCTGCCTCTCCCATCTCCTCATTGGTTTATTGAAGCAGATACCCATGTGCCATCTCCTCATTGGTTATACCCACGTGGGTGATTGAAAGATGAACAGAGGTCGGTCGGTTGTGGTAATACACCTTATAATGAAAGTTAGATGCCAATCAGCATATAAAGCCCAAAGAGGGAAAAGGCCTGGAAGGAGGAGAGATGACTAGAATTGATTCGGTTGATAGTTTTATGTGTGGATTAATTGGTGGAGTAGAGGACCTTGTGCATTTCAGGTAAAATAACAACTCAATAGGACAAATTAGCTAGCAACTGCAAGCAAGCTAGCTAAATTGCCATAAATGTTTAATGCTTTTCAACCTGTGAAATACTTTCAAGTATTTTTACTTAAGTTGTTTTTTTGAGTATCTGTACCTTACAATTTATATTTTTGACACCTTTTACTTCACTACATTCCTAAAGAAAATGGTACTTTTTACTCCATGCATTTTACCTGACACCCAAAATACTTACACTTTGAATGCTTAGCAGAACAGAAAAATGGTCTAAATCCCACACTTATCAAGAGAACATCCCTGGTCATCGCTACTGCTTCTGATCTGACGGACTCACTAAATACAGTGGCAAGAAAAAGTATGTGAACCCTTTGGAATTACCTGTATTTCTGCATAAATTGGTTATAAAATTTGATCTCATCTTCATCTAAGTCACAACAATAGACAAACACAATTATACGTTTTCATGTCTTTATTGAACACACTGTGTAAACCGTCACAGTGCAGGGTGAGAAAAGTATATGAACCCTTGGATTTAATAACTGGTTGACCCTCCTTTGGCAGCAATAACCTCAACCAAACATTTTCTGTAGTTGAGGATCAGACCTGCAGGAGGAATTTTGGACCATTCCTCTTTACAAAACTGTTTCAGTTCAGCAATATTCTTAGGATGTCTGGTATGAACCACTCTCCAAGTCATGCCACAGCATTTTAAATCGGGTTGAGGTCGGGACTCGGACTGGGCCACTCCAGAAGGCGTATTCTCTTTTGTTGAAACCATTCTATTGTTGATTTATTTCTGTGTTTTGGGTCGTTGTCCTGTTGCATCACCCAACTTCTGTTGAGCTTCAATTGGCGGACAGATAGCCTAACATTCTCCTGAAAAATGTCTTGATAAACTTGGGAATTGATCTTCCCCGTCGATAATGGCAAGCTGTCCAGGCCCTGAGGCAGCTAAGCCGCTCCAAACCCTGATGCTCCCTCCACCAGACTTTACAGTTGGGATGAGGTTTTGATGTTGGTGTGCTGTGCCTTTTTTTCTCCACACATAGTGTTGTGTGTTCATTCCACAATTCCAACTCCACTTTAGTTTCATCTGTCCACATAATATTTAGCCAGTAGCGCTGTGGAACATCCAGATGCTCTTTTGTGAACTTCAGATGTGCAGCAATGTTTTTTTTGGACAGCAGTGGCTTCATCCGTGGTGTCCTCCCATGTTGGCATGCTCCAGAGATTTCTGTAATTCTTTAGCTGACACTAGGTTCTTCTTAACCTCATTAAGAATTCTGCTCCGTGCTCTTGCAGTCATCTTTGCAGGATGGCCACTCATAGGTAGAGTAGCAACAGTGCTGAACTTCCTCCATTTAATTTGTCTTACTGTGGACTGATGTACATCAAGGCTTTTACAGATACTTTTATAACCCTTTCCAGCTTTATGCAAGTCAACAATTCTTAATCCTAGGTCTTCTAAGATCTCTTTTGTTCGAGGCATGGTTCACATCAGGCAATGCTTCTTGGGAATAGCAAACTCAAATTTTGTGAGTTTTTTTAAAGGGCAGGACAGCTCTAACCAACATCTCCAATCTCATCTCAATGATTGTACTCCAGGTTAGCTGACTCCTGACTCCAATTAGCTTTTGGAGAAGTCATTAGCCTAGGGGTTCACGTACTTTTTCCAACCTACACTGTGAATGTTTAAATTATGTAATCAATATAGACAAGAAAAATATAATAATTTGTGTGTTATTAGTTTAAGCAGACTGTGTTGGTCTGTTGTTGTGACTTAGATGAAGATCAGATCTAATTTTATGACCAATATTTTTCTGCAGAAATCCAGATAATTCCAAAGGGTTCATAATTGTTTTTCTTGCCACTGTACATGCTTCCTTTGTAAAGGATGTCAAAGTGTCAGAGAGTGCCCCTGGCTATCTGTAAAGAAGAAGTAGTAATAGTAGTATCAGTAGTAGTACAGTGCTGCTCTAGTAGTATCAGTAGTAGTACAATGCTGCTGTATTAGTATCAGTAGTAGTACAGTCCTGCTCTAGCAGTATCAGTAGTAGTACAGTGCTGCTCTAGTAGTATCAGTAGTAGTACAGTGCTGCTCTAGTAGTATCAGTAGTAGTACAATGCTGCTCTAGTAGTATCAGTAGTAGTACAATGCTGCTTTATTAGTATCAGTAGTAGTACAATGCTGCTCTAGTAGTATCAGTAGTAGTACAGTGCTGCTCTAGTAGTATCATTAGTAGTACAATGCTGCTCTAGTAGTATCAGTAGTAGTACAATGCTGCTCTAGTAGTATCAGTAGTAGTACAGTGCTGCTCTAGTAGTATCAGTAGTAGTACAATGCTGCTCTAGTAGTATCAGTAGTAGTACAATGCTGCTCTAGCAGTATCAGTAGTAGTACAATGCTTCTCTAGTAGTATCAGTAGTAGTACAGTGCTGCTCTAGTTGTATCAGTAGTAGTACAATGCTGCTGTATTATTTATTTATTTATTTATTTTCACCTTTATTTAACCAGGTAGGCTAGTTGAGAACAAGTTCTCATTTGCAACTGCGACCTGGCCAAGATAAAGCATAGCAGTGTGAACAGACAACACAGAGTTACACATTGAGTAAACAATAAACAAGTCTATAACACAGTAGAAAAAAAGGGTCTATATACATTGTGTGCAAAAGGCATGAGGAGGTAGGCAAATAATTACAATTTTGCAGATTAACACTGGAGTGATAAATTATCAGATGGTCATGTACAGGTAGAGAGATTGGTGTGCAAAATAGCAGAAAAGTATATAAATATAAACAGTATGGGGATGAGGTAGGTAAAATTGGGTGGGCTATATACCGTTAGACTATGCACAGCTGCAGCGATTGGTTAGCTGCTCAGATAGCAGATATTTGAAGTTGGTGAGGGAGAGAAGTTTTCAACTTCAGCGATTTTTGCAATTCGTTCCAGTCACAGGCAGCAGAGAACTGGAACGAAAGGCGGCCAAATGAGGTGTTGGCTTTAGGGATGATCAGTGAGATACACCTGCTGGAGCGCGTGCTACGGGTGGGTGTTGCCATCGTGACCAGTGAACTGAGATAAGGCGGAGCTTTACCTAGCATGGACTTGTAGATGACCTGGAACCAGTGGGTCTGGCGACGAATATGTAGCGAGGGCCAGCTGACTAGAGCATACAGGTCGCAGTGGTGGGTGGTATAAGGTGCTTTAGTGACAAAACGGATGGCACTGTGATAGACTGCATCCAGTTTGCTGAGTAGAGTGTTGGAAGCTATTTTGTAGATGACGTCGCCGAAGTCGAGGATCGGTAGGATAGTCAGTTTTACTAGGGTAAGTTTGGCGGCGTGAGTGAAGGAGGCTTTGTTGCGGAATAGAAAGCCGACTCTAGATTTGATTTTCGATTGGAGATGTTTGATATGAGTCTGGAAGGAGAGTTTACAGTCTTGCCAGACACCTAGGTACTTATAGATGTCCACATATTCTAGGTCGGAACCATCCAGTGTGGTGATACTAGTCAGGTGTGCGAGTGCAGGCAGCGAATGGTTGAAAAGCAATCATTTGGTTTTACTAGCGTTTAAGAGCAGTTGGAGGCCACGGAAGGAGTGTTATATGGCATTGAAGCTCGTTTGGAGGTTAGATAGCACAGTGTCCAAGGACGGGCCGGAAGTATATAGAATGGTGTCGTCTGCGTAGAGGTGGATCAGGGAATCGCCCGCAGCAAGAGCAACATCATTGATATATACAGACAAAACAGTCGGCCCGAGAATTGAACCCTGTGGCACCCCCATAGAGACTGCCAGAGGACCGGACAGCATGCCCTCCAATTTGACACACTGAACTCTGTCTGCAAAGTAGTTGGTGAACCAGGCAAGGCAGTCATCAGAAAAACCGAGGCTACTGAGTCTGCCGATAAGAATATGGTGATTGACAGTCAAAAGCCTTGGCAAGGTCGATGAAGACAGCTGCACAGTACTGTCTTTTATCGATGGCCGTTATGATATCGTTTAGTACCTTGAGCATTGCTGAAGTGCACCCGTGACCGGCTCGGAAACCAGATTGCACAGCGGAGAAGGTACGGTGTGATTCGAGATGGTCAGTGATCTGTTTGTTGACTTGGCTTTCGAAGACCTTAGATGGGCAAGGCAGAATGGATATAGGTCTGTAACAGTTTGGGTCCAGGGTGTCTCCCCCTTTGAAGAGGGGGATGACTGCGGCAGCTTTCCAATCCTTGGGGATCTTAGACGATATGAAAGAGAGGTTGAACAGGCTGGTAATAGGGGTTGCGACAATGGCGGCGGATAGTTTCAGAAATAGAGGGTCCAGATTGTCAAGCCCAGCTGATTTGTACGGGTCCAGGTTTTGCAGCTCTTTCAGAACATTTGCTATCTGGATTTGGGTAAAGGAGAACCTGGAGAGGCTTGGGGGGGGGGAGCTGTTGACCAAGGTTGGAGTAGCTAGGCGGAAGGCATGGCCAGCCGTTGAGAAATGCTTGTTGAAGTTTTCGATAATCATGGATTTATCGGGGGGGACCGTGTTACCTAGCCTCAGTGCAGCGGGCAGCTGGGAGAAGGTGCTCTTGTTCACCATGGCCTTCACAGTGTCCCAGAACCTTTTGGAGTTGAAGCTACAGGATGCACATTTCTGCCTGAAGAAGCCGGCCTTAGCTTTCCTGACTGACTGCGTGTATTGGTTCCTGATTTCCCTGAACAGTTGCATATCGCGGGGACTATTCGATGCTATTGCAGTCCGCCACAGGATGTTTTTGTGCTGGTCGAGGGCAGTCAGGTCTGGAGTGAACCAAGGGCTGTATCTGTTCTTAGTTCTGCATTTTTTTGAACAGAGCATGCTTATCTAAAATGGTAAGGAAGTTACTTTTAAAGAATAACCAGGCATCCTCAACTGACGGGATGAGGTCAATGTCCTTCCAGGATACCCGGGCCAGGTCGATTAGAAAGGCCTGCTCACAGAAGTGTTTTAGGGAGCGTTTGACAGTGATGAGGGGAGGTCGTTTGACTGCGGCTCCGTAGCGGATACAGGCAATGAGGCAGTGATCGCTGAGATCCTGGTTGAAGACGGCGGAGGTGTATTTGGAGGGCCAGTAGTAGTACAATGCTGCTGTAGTAGTACAATGCTGCTGTATTAGTATCAGTAGTAGTACAATGCTGCTCTAGTAGTATCAGTAGTAGTACAGTGCTGTTGTATTAGTATCAGTAGTAGTACAATGCTGCTGTATTAGTATCAGTAGTAGTACAATGCTGCTCTAGTAGTATCAGTAGTAGTACAGTGCTGCTCTAGTAGTATCAGTAGTAGTACAATGCTGCTGTAGTAGTATCAGTAGTAAGTACAATGCTGCTGTAGTAGTATCAGTAGTAGTACAATGCTGCTGTATTAGTATCAGTAGTAGTACAATGCTGCTGTATTAGTATCAGTAGTAAGTACAATGCTGCTGTAGTAGTATCAGTAGTAGTACAATGCTGCTGTAGTAGTATCAGTAGTAGTACACTGTAGTAGTAGTAGTACACTGTAGTAGTATCAGTAGTAGTACAATTCTATGAAGTGTAATGTGCCTAACTGCTTTTCATCATATCTGAACATTGTTCCTCTCTTACCTCCCTGACTAGCACACAGGGATATGTCATCTAGATAGGTAATTGTTTCTCAACTCCACTCCTTGAGTGAACACATTTTTATCGTAGCCTTGGACAAGCACATCTGATTCAACTTGTCAACTTATTATCAAGCCCTTGATGAGTTGAATTGTATATGTTTGTCCGGGGCTACAACAAAAATGTGTGTTATTGGAGATACTGGAAGGCCGGAGTTGAGAAACACTGATCTAGGCTGTACTTCAGGTGAGGAAGTACATTACAGTTCACAGTTCAGTATGGGCCAAAACATTGGGTGTTGTGAGAGAATTTATCACACTGAATAGAAGATTCCATTCCATCTGGCTGTTGGTGACTCAGAACTGGACACACACACCACACAGCCGCAGACCCAATTCTCTGCCTTTTCATCTATCAAAGTGAATTGCAGATGATTCACTCGCCGAGTAGTGATATTTGTTTGTGTACGCTTGTTTGTTTGGGTTAGAGCTGATGGGCTTTGATGAGGAGTTCTGAAGATGATGAAGGCTACGGCATTATTATTGTGTGTGTGTGTGTGCATTCCACGAGTGTGTGGGCGCTACAGGCAATTTTCCCCCATGCACAGCTCCCCCCGGGATTGCCTCGCAGAATAAATATCAGCCCATGCAGAGAAGCACGAGATTGAACGTTCTCGAGATTTCCCCTTTAGTTAACACTATCAACGTTTCCCTTTACTGTGGGACTTATGATCGAATCAACGCAATTAGCCACTTTCAATGCAACCTACCGAAACAAAATGAACTATGCAAGAGAGTTTGTTGTAGGCAGAACGCATCGGAGTAGGATTCTATTGCGTTGACAGGCACCACTCAGGCCTGTACTCTACACAGACCGGTGCGCCTTAATCAGAGCTTCGGTAGGCCAATTAAAACAATAAGGCCTGAGGTGGTATGATGCATGGCCAATATGCTAAGGGATGTTTTTACGCAAGGCAGAGTGCCTGGATACAGCCCTTAGCCGTGGTATATTGGCCAGATACCACAAACCCCCGAGGTGCCTTACTGCTATTATAAACTGGTTACCAATGTAATTAGAGCAGTAAAAAATAAATGTTTTTTCATACCCGTGGTATACGGTCTGATATACCACGGCTGTCAGCCAATAAGCATTCAGGGCTCAAACCACCCAGTTTATAATCACTAATAAACCATTGCTATATATGGATCTGTGCCATTCACTTTGAACTGGACTGTGTTTACAGCATGAGTGGTCGTGAGTAGATGCGCTTGTTTTGAGATCAAAGCGAGAGCTGCATGTAGCGACGTGTGTACATTTGTTCATATCCTTTGATAGTTAGTGAATTATTAGCCCAGTTATAGATCATTAATAGTCAACAATAGGGGAGGGATTGCTTCCTACAAGAGCACAAAATGTGTGCATTTCTAAGCATCTTTTAAAAGCCAGTCAGGTGAAGAGTTTTGTTTTGTCTTAAAGGAGCAGTGTTTTATTTTGCGACCGACTTGAATAAGCTAAATAGCCAATAGGCAGAGGGTAGCATACTTTGTCTGATTCTTTGTAGTAATGAGATTAATAATGCATTTTATTTTGGAAAATGGTTTCTTCCATCAAACAACATGTTCAGTCACCTCCTTGTCTGAAGGACAAGTGGATAAACAGGTTAATGTCAAGTCCTGCATGTTTTTCTCATGGAATGTTGGCCTACATTGAACACCACACATTGGCTGTTACTGTAGGCTGAATGATCGAACAGCTATTTCCATGTTAAAATGTTATGGGATTTTCTCCGTTGTTTTTCATGGTAGGCCTACATTATGATCAAATAGCCACCGTAGGCCTACATTATGATCAAATAGCCACCGTAGGCCTACATTATGATCAAATAGCCACCGTAGGCCTACATTATGATCAAATAGCCACCGAAGGCCTACATTTTGATCAAATAGCCACCGTAGGCCTACATTATGATCAAATAGCCACCGTAGGCCTACATTATGATCAAATAGCCACCGTAGGCCTACATTATGATCAAATAGCCACCGTAGGCCTACATTATGATCAAATAGCCACCGTAGGCCTACATTATGATCAAATAGCCACCGTAGGCCTACATTATGATCAAATAGCCACCGTAGGCCTACATTATGATCAAATAGCCACCGAAGGCCTACATTTTGATCAAATAGCCACCGTAGGCCTACATTATGATCAAATAGCCACCGAAGGCCTACATTTTGATCAAATAGCCACCGTAGGCCTACATTATGATCAAATAGCCACCGTAGGCCTACATTATGATCAAATAGCCACCGTAGGCCTACATTATGATCAAATAGCCACCGTAGGCCTACATTATGATCAAATAGCCACCGAAGGCCTACATTTTGATCAAATAGCCACCGTAGGCCTACATTATGATCAAATAGCCACCGTAGGCCTACATTATGATCAAATAGCCACCGTAGGCCTACATTATGATCAAATAGCCACCGTAGGCCTACATTATGATCAAATAGCCAAATTATGATCAAATAGCCACCGTAGGCCTACATTATGATCAAATAGCCACCGTAGGCCTACATTATGATCAAATAGCCACCGTAGGCCTACATTATGATCAAATAGCCACCGAAGGCCTACATTTTGATCAAATAGCCACCGTAGGCCTACATTATGATCAAATAGCCACCGAAGGCCTACATTTTGATCAAATAGCCACCGTAGGCCTACATTATGATCAAATAGCCACCGTAGGCCTACATTATGATCAAATAGCCACCGTAGGCCTACATTATGATCAAATAGCCACCGTAGGCCTACATTATATGATCAAATAGCCACCGTAGGCCTACATTATGATCAAATAGCCACCGTAGGCCTACATTTTGATCAAATAGCCACCGTAGGCCTACATTATGATCAAATAGCCACCGTAGGCCTACATTATTATCAAATAGCCACCGTAGGCCTACATTATGATCAAATAGCCACCGTAGGCCTACATTATGATCAAATAGCCACCGTAGGCCTACATTATGATCAAATAGACACCGTAGGCCTACATTATGATCAAATAGCCACCGTAGGCCTACATTATGATCAAATAGCCACCGTAGGCCTACATTATGATCAAATAGCCACCGTAGGCTAATTGACCACTGTTAGTTTTAACTTAAAGCGGGTACAGCCTCAGTGTTTACAGTAAATGCGCGTCCTAGCCAACCACTAAAGCCCCTTATTGCAGAAGCCTGTCCTAGCTAACCACTAAAGCCCTATATTGCAGATGCCTGTCCTAGCCAACCACTAAAGCCCCTTATTGCAGATGCCTGTCCTAGCCAACCACTAAAGCCCCTTATTGCAGATGCCTGTCTTAGCCAACCACTAAAGCCCCTTATTGCAGATGCCTGTCCTAGCCAACCACTAAAGCCCCTTATTGCAGATGCCTGTCCTAGCCAACCACTAAAGCCCCTTATTGCAGATGCCTGTCCTAGCCAACCACTAAAGCCCCTTATTGCAGATGCCTGTCCGAGCCAACCACTAAAGCCCCTTATTGCAGATGCCTGTCCGAGCCAACCACTAAAGCCCCTTATTGCAGATGCCTGTCCGAGCCAACCACTAAAGCCCCTTATTGCAGATGCCTGTCCGAGCCAACCACTAAAGCCCCTTATTGCAGATGCCTGTCCGAGCCAACCACTAAAGCCCCTTATTGCAGATGCCTGTCCAGCCAACCACTAAAGCCCCTTATTGCAGATGCCTGTCCGAGCCAACCACTAAAGCCCCTTATTGCAGATGCCTGTCCGAGCCAACCACTAAAGCCCCTTATTGCAGATGCCTGTCCGAGCCAACCACTAAAGCCCCTTATTGCAGATGCCTGTCCGAGCCAACCACTAAAGCCCCTTATTGCAGATGCCTGTCCGAGCCAACCACTAAAGCCCCTTATTGCAGATGCCTGTCCGAGCCAACCACTAAAGCCCCTTATTGCAGATGCCTGTCCGAGCCAACCACTAAAGCCCCTTATTGCAGATGCCTGTCCGAGCCAACCACTAAAGCCCCTTATTGCAGATGCCTGTCCGAGCCAACCACTAAAGCCCCTTATTGCAGATGCCTGTCCGAGCCAACCACTAAAGCCCCTTATTGCAGATGCCTGTCCGAGCCAACCACTAAAGCCCCCTATTGCAGATGCCTGTCCGAGCCAACCACTAAAGCCCCTTATTGCAGATGCCTGTCCGAGCCAACCACTAAAGCCCCTTATTGCAGATGCCTGTCCGAGCCAACCACTAAAGCCCCTTATTGCAGATGCCTGTCCGAGCCAACCATGAAAGCCCCTTATTGCAGATGCCTGTCCGAGCCAACCATTAAAGCCCCTTATTGCAGATGCCTGTCCTCACCGCTTTGTGTGCCTGTGTATCGCCCATGTTAGACATGCTCAGTAAACCTGCATCCTTTTCTTTTGGTGGCAGGTGTGAATGCAGATGACTGCTTCCTTATGCCATATGCATCGACATGTTATCATTCGTTAAGGGGCTGTCCTCAGTAGTTCCTCTATCCGCTCGGTTTAGCTCAATAACTCAAAATGAAGTTTTTCTACTGTTGTTGTTTCTCTGGGAGTGTCTTTGAGCCTCCAAATGGCAGAAACTGTTTCTACCCTAGCTGTAATTTGGGGTGGCACGTAGCCTAGTGGTTAGAGCGTTGGGCCTGTAACCGAAAGGTTTCCAGATCGAATCCCGAGCTGACAAGGTTCTGCCCCTGTTTCTAGGCCGTTGTTGTAAATAAGAATTTGTTCTTAACTGACTTGCCTAGTTAAATAAAAAGTGGAAATATATAAGAATAATGAACTGAATGGACACACTCCCATTGCTGCAGACAAGAGGACAGGCAGTACAGCACACTACAGCAGACCAGAGGACAGGCATTACAGCACACTACAGCAGACAAGGACAGGCATTACAGCACACTACAGCAGACCAGAGGACAGGCAGTACAGCACACTACAGCAGACCAGAGGACAGGCATTACAGCACACTACAGCAGACCAGAGGACAGGCAGTACAGCACACTACAGCAGACCAGAGGACAGGCAGTACAGCACACCACAGCAGACCAGAGGACAGGCATTACAGCAGACGAGGACAGGCAGTACAGCACACTACAGCAGACCAGAGGACAGGCAGTACAGCACACTACAGCAGACCAGAGGACAGGCAGTACAGCACACTACAGCAGACCAGAGGACAGGCAGTACAGCACACCACAGCAGACCAGAGGACAGGCATTACAGCACACTACAGCAGACGAGGACAGGCAGTACAGCACACTACAGCAGACCAGAGGACAGGCAGTACAGCACACTACAGCAGACCAGAGGACAGGCAGTACAGCACACTACAGCAGACCAGAGGACAGGCAGTACAGCAGACGAGGACAGGCATTACAGCACACTACTGCAGACGAGGACAGGCATTACAGCACACTACTGCAGACGAGGACAGGCAGTACAGCACACTACAGCAGACCAGAGGACAGGCAGTACAGCACACTACAGCAGACCAGAGGACAGGCAGTACAGCACACTACAGCAGACCAGAGGACAGGCAGTACAGCACACTACAGCAGACCAGAGGACAGGCATTACAGCACACTACAGCAGACCAGAGGACAGGCAGTACAGCACACTACAGCAGACCAGAGGACAGGCATTACAGCACACTACAGCAGACCAGAGGACAGGCATTACAGCACACTACAGCAGACCAGAGGACAGGCAGTACAGCACACTACAGCAGACAAGAGGACAGTCAGTACAGCACACTACAGCAGACCAGAGGACATGCAGTACAGCACACTACAGCAGACCAGAGGACAGGCATTACAGCACACTACAGCAGACCAGAGGACAGGCAGTACAGCACACTACAGCAGACAAGAGGACAGTCAGTACAGCACACTACAGCAGACCAGAGGACAGGCAGTACAGCACACTACAGCAGACCAGAGGACAGTCAGTACAGCACACTACAGCAGACCAGAGGACAGGCATTACAGCAGACGAGGACAGGCAGTACAGCACACTACAGCAGACTCATTAACGGTTGTAAACTGGATTTTCCCACAGTTTCTCTACTCTCTCACACGTCTAGAACATGGATGTCAAACTTACACCTCAGCCTAAAATGTCAGATCAGGAGGAAGTGGTACTCGTCCTTTACATATACATGCATACATACATGTAATACATTTTTCGTATGCTCTGCCAACTGAGCGCCACAGGACTTTCTAGTGAGCCTATTTTTCTCACATAGGTTGTACAATCACGTTGTGGTGTTTTAAAAGACGATTGCTTTATCACGCACAGCCATCAATGGGTAACGGAGAGTCTAGACCTATTTAGTGAAGGATGACGGTCGGAGCCTGTGAGGTCGCATGGCAGTATTTTTAGCGCTCCCCTAACGTAGAGTATTTTTCTAATAGGGGGTGACCTCGCCTAAGGTCTTTTTGTTTTCCTACAATCATTTCACTTCATTAGGATATGAAGTGAGTAGGCTATAGGGCTCATTGGTTAGAAGGCCTTGGGGGGGTGTCACGTGTTGGTTTTGGAGGCATTTTTTAAATGTATTTTTTATAAATTTCCATTTGATAATGAAGTCATCTAAGCATAGTACCCCACCTCCCACTCTCTCGGGAATGGCAAATTGATCAATTTCCCTTAATAGTTTTATGGGACAGAAATGGGCTTTACTTTCTTTTGGTTCCTACTTCCTCTGGTGCGCTGCTACTACCCCACACGCCCCCTCTTTCCAGACGACATTGCAAAGAGACACATTTATCTCCCGGTCGTTTGTGTTTTGCTGTCTCTCACCTCTTCCCTTGTTCCAGTTAATGGTTTTACGTATGTCCCCAATCAGACCCTGGTAGCCAGATGACTCCTTCATCTGCCCGGTTTCTTCCTCACTTAATTCCGTCCCTCAAGTGCTGCCTAAATGAGATGTAGTGTGTGGATATTGGTTTGCGGTGGGAGGGTCTTTCTCTTGTTGTTGATGTTCTTACTAAAGCCCCTCCCTCTGGTACTTCACCTCTCTGTTTCTCTCTTGTCTCGATCTGTCTCCTCCACTTGTTCTGCCGGGCTCCGTCTGGGGCGCCGCGTGCCTGAAGGATGGTCCCAGTAATTGAACATAAGGCCTCTCAGCACAGCTCAGGAAATACATCAGAAATGTAATACACACCAACCGGGGCACAGAAAGAAAATTAGTTTTTATTTTCATCTTCTCTTGCTCTCTTTCCATTTCCCCTATTTTTCTCTCTCTCTCTCCCCCCACTTTATCCTTTCTCTCCTCTTTCTCCTCTCCCTCCCCCAGTGTACGTGTATCTAGTCAAACTGCCCTCACCCCCGTGTACTGTGATATACTCACACTGCTCTCTCCCCTCCCCAGTGTACTGTGATATACTCACACTGCTCTCTCCCCTCCCCAGTGTACTGTGATATACTCACACTGCTCTCTCTCTCCCCCCAGTGTACTGTGATATACTCACACTGCTCTCTCTCTCCCCCCAGTGTACTGTGATATACTCACACTGCTCTCTCTCCCCCCAGTGTACTGTGATATACTCACACTGCTCTCTCTCTCCCCCCAGTGTACTGTGATATACTCACACTGCTCTCTCCCCTCCCCAGTGTACTATGATATACTCACACTGCTCTCTCCCCTCCCCAATGTACTATGATATACTCACATTGCTCTCTCCCCTCCCCAGTGTACTATGATATACTCACACTGCTCTCTCTCCCCAGTGTACTATGATATACTCACACTGCTCTCTCTCTCCCCCCAGTGTACTGTGATATACTCACACTGCTCTCTCTCTCCCCCCAGTGTACTGTGATATACTCACACTGCTCTCTCCCCTCCCCAGTGTACTATGATATACTCACACTGCTCTCTCTCTCCCCCCAGTGCCAATAGATATGGGAGTTTATCAAAATTGTGTTTGTTTTATAATTCTTTGTGGGTCTGTGTAATCTGAGGGAAATATGTGTCTCTAATATGGTCATACATTTGGCAGGAGGTTAGGAAGTGCAGCTCGGTTTCCACCTCATTTTTTGGGCACTGAGCACATAGCCTGTCTTCTCTTGAGGGCAAGGTCTGCCTTCGACTGCCTTTCTCAATAGCAAGGCTATGCTCACTGAGTCTGTACATAGTCAAAGCTTTCCTTCATTTTGGGTCAGTCACAGTGGTCAGGTATTCTGCCACTGTGTACTCTCTGTTTAGGGTCAGTCACAGTGGTCGGGTATTCTGCCACTGTGTACTCTCTGTTTAGGGTCAGTCATAGTGGTCAGGTATTCTGCCACTGTGTACTCTCTGTTTAGGGTCAGTCACAGTGGTCAGGTATTCTGCCACTGTGTACTCTCTGTTTAGGGTCAGTCATAGTGGTCAGGTATTCTGCCACTGTGTACTCTCTGTTTAGGGTCAGTCACAGTGGTCAGGTATTCTGCCACTGTGTACTCTCTGTTTAGGGTCAGTCACAGTGGTCAGGTATTCTGCCACTATGTACTCTCTGTTTAGGGTCAGTCACAGTGGTCAGGTATTCTGCCACTGTGTACTCTCTGTTTAGGGTCAGTCATAGTGGTCAGGTATTCTGCCACTATGTACTCTCTGTTTAGGGTCAGTCACAGTGGTCAGGTATTCTGCCACTGTGTACTCTCTGTTTAGGGTCAGTCACAGTGGTCAGGTATTCTGCCACTGTGTACTCTCTGTTTAGGGTCAGTCACAGTGGTCAGGTATTCTGCCACTGTGTACTCTCTGTTTAGGGTCAGTCACAGTGGTCAGGTATTCTGCCACTGTGTACTCTCTGTTTAGGGTCAGTCACAGTGGTCAGGTATTCTGCCACTATGTACTCTCTGTTTAGGGTCAGTCACAGTGGTCAGGTATTCTGCCACTATGTACTCTCTGTTTAGGGCCAGTCACAGTGGTCAGGTATTCTGCCACTATGTACTCTCTGTTTAGGGTCAGTCACAGTGGTCAGGTATTCTGCCACTATGTACTCTCTGTTTAGGGTCAGTCACAGTGGTCAGGTATTCTGCCACTATGTACTCTCTGTTTAGGGTCAGTCACAGTGGTCAGGTATTCTGCCACTATGTACTCTCTGTTTAGGGTCAGTCACAGTGGTCAGGTATTCTGCCACTATGTACTCTCTGTTTAGGGTCAGTCACAGTGGTCAGGTATTCTGCCACTATGTACTCTCTGTTTAGGGTCAGTCACAGTGGTCAGGTATTCTGCCACTATGTACTCTCTGTTTAGGGTCAGTCACAGTGGTCAGGTATTCTGCCACTATGTACTCTCTGTTTAGGGTCAGTCACAGTGGTCAGGTATTCTGCCACTATGTACTCTCTGTTTAGGGTCAGTCACAGTGGTCAGGTATTCTGCCACTGTGTACTCTCTGTTTAGGGTCAGTCACAGTGGTCAGGTATTCTGCCACTATGTACTCTCTGTTTAGGGTCAGTCACAGTGGTCAGGTATTCTGCCACTGTGTACTCTCTGTTTAGGGCCAAATATCATTCTAGTTTGCTCTGTTTTTTTGTAATTTTTTTTCTCTCCAATGTGTCAAGTAATGATCATTTTGTTTTCTCGTGATTTGGTTGGGTCTAATTGTGTTGCTGTGCTGGGGCTCTGTGGGGTGTGTTTGTGAACAGAGCCCCAGGACCTGATATATGTGTGTGTACTCACAATGCCCTCTCTCCTCTCGGTCAGTGTACATGTCGTAAGGACATGGTGAAGATCTCCATGGACGTGTTTGTCCGCTGCCTGCAGCCGGAGCGCTACGTCCAGTGGAAACAGGGCAAGGACGGCATGGTGCTGGACCACCAGCGACCCACCACCCTGACCAGCCCTGAGCTGGAGCACTGGAGGGCCAACCGGGTCACCTACCGCCAGAAACTGCTTCAGAGGTCAGGGGGAGAAAGGGACATGACAGTACAATCGCTTTATAATTGAATTTCATCGACCCGTCAAGGTCAAGATGAAATCATTGTCCAAGAGTATAATTGTATATGTCCTCCCCACACTACCTGATACATGTATACCTACATGTTTACCACATACACTACCAAGATATAAATATACACTGAGTATACAAAACATTAGGAACACCTGCTCTTTCTATGACAGACTGACCAGGTGAAATCTATGATCCCTTATTAATGTCACTTGTTAAATCCACTGCAATCAGTGTAGATGAAGGGGACGGGTTAAAGGATTTTTAAGCCTTGAGACAATTGAGACATGGATTGTGTGTGTGTGTATAATGTTGTTGTGTAACAGTGTCAGCCATGCTTCTGGTTGTGTTCCAATTGGTGTAGCTAGTCACACTGCCCCCTCTCTCTCCCCTCTCACTTGTTCCGCTCTCCCCTCTCAATCAATCAATCAATAAAATGTATTTATAAAACCCTTCTTACATCAGCTGACATCTCAAAGTGTTGTACAGACACCCAGCCTAAAACACCAAACAGCAAGCAATGTAGGTGTAGAAGCACGGTGGCTAGGAAAAACTCCCGAAAAAGGCCAAAACCTAGGAAGAAACCTAGAAACCTCCCCAGTGTCTCTCACTTTCAGGTCTCTCACTCTTTGGTCCTACATTTCTATCTATCCCATCTTTGTCTCATTCTTTGTCTCTTTTAAAAGCATGAATGTTTTACAGGGGAAACTTGAACAGTAATATACAGGTAAAAGAGCGAGGTACTGAGTTAAGTGTTAATTCAAGTGAAGTACTGTAAGTGTACTTCCCTCATGTCCCTGTTTGCCCCATCCCTCCATCCCCAGAGCTTTACAGAAGAAGGAGCAGCTGCGGAGGCTGAAACTGGAGGAGGTCAAGGTTCTGGCGGAGGAAGGCATCGAGATGGATGCCGCCGAGTACCAACGTCAGGTGGAGGAGCGAGAGGCCCAGCGGCGCCAGGAGAGGGAGGAGAGGATGGCCCGGGAGGCGTTTCAGACCCTGGAGGCCATGGAGAGAGAGGACCAGGAGAGGGAAGAACGGGAGAGGCAGGAAGCCGTCGCCGCCAAGGCCACAAGAGGTCGGTGTAGGGCTCAGTAGGGGCTTGGATTTGTTTTGCATTGTCCTCGCTAATGTTTGGTTTAGGAATGAGGCAGGAGGAGAGGCTGAAAACGTGAGCGTCAGGAGGTCGTTAGGGTGAAGGGCAGGAGGTCGTTAGGGTGAAGGGCAGGAGGTCGTTAGGGTGAAGGGCAGGAGGTCGTTAGAGTGAAGGGCAGGAGGTCGTTAGGGTGAAGGGCAGGAGGTCGTTAGGGTGAGGGGCAGGAGGTCGTTAGGGTGAGGGGCAGGAGGTCGTTAGGGTGAGGGGCAGGAGGTCGTTAGGGTGAGGGGCAGGAGGTCGTTAGGGTGAGGGGCAGGAGGTCGTTAGGGTGAGGGGCAGGAGGTCGTTGGGGTGAGGGCAGGAGGTCGTTAGGGTGAGGGGCAGGAGGTCGTGGGGTAGGGGTGAGGGGCAGGAGGTCGTTAGGGTGAGGGGCAGGAGGTCGTTAGGGTGAGGGGCAGGAGGTCGTTAGGGTGAGGGGCAGGAGGTCAGACTGGGGGTTGGCTGCGTCGTTGGATGAAATTCAATTTCAATTTCGGTTAATTAAGGAGTTTTATTGATATCCCAGTTCCAGTCTTCCAAAGTGAGTTAGACGTGAGCTACATGATATCGCAAGGTACCAGATCACATGGCTATCAGAACCAACAAGTTGTACAGAGATATTATGACACCGATTATTATAATTATTTTTGTACCTTTTTGAATTGGGAGGTTCCACATTTCCCTTTTTATTTCTCTCACCCAGTACACGACCCCCAGGCAGACCCACAGCACTTGACGGCGAATGGAGAGAAGAAAAAGAAGAAGAAGAAGAAGAAGAAGAAGCAACAACAACCTGCCCTGCCGCTGGCCCCTATAAATTCCTTCCAAGCAGCGTTTGAGAAGTTTGCTACATTCAACATGCCCCAGACACCAAAGGAGCCCCAAGGCAGCAATGACACGGAAATACCAGCAGAGGGCAGGCTTGATGTGAAAGGCATGCAGCAGGTGAGCAGTGCTGGAACAAGGTGTAGGATGAAGTTGCCTCTAGACCAGGGCTCCCCAACCCTGTTCCTGGAGAGCTACCATCCTGTAGGGTTTCACTCCAACCCTGTTCCTGGAGAGCTACCATCCTGTAGGTTCTCTCTCCAACCCTGTTCCTGGAGAGCTACCCTCCTGTAGGTTCTCTCTCCAACCCTGTTCCTGGAGAGCTACCATCCTGTAGGTTCTCTCTCCAACCCTGTTCCTGGAGAGCTACCATCCTGTAGGTTCTCTCTCCAACCCTGTTCCTGGAGAGCTACCCTCCTGTAGGTTCTCTCTCCAACCCTGTTCCTGGAGAGCTACCCTCCTGTAGGTTCTCTCTCCAGCCCTGTTCCTGGAGAGCTACCCTCCTGTAGGTTCTCTCTCCAACCCTAATCTAGCACACCCATGATTCTAATAATTAGCTGGTTGATGAGCTGAACCTGGTTTATGAAACATCATCACCCAGATAGGCCAGTCTTGTGAGAAACTCGTCATCATGCAGCGGTCAGACAAGTGAAGATTATGGTCAGTAAAGAAAACTTTAAGCTCGTCTCTCAATTCAAAAAACTTTTCAATTCTTTGCCCCTTGATAACCAGCACACTTCTGTATGTTGTAAAAGTGTTACATGGTCACTGCTCATATCATTGCATAGTGCAGAAAATACACGAGTTCAGCTAGAGCCTCTTGGTGGATGCTGCAGAGTGTCGTCGGGAGCAACTGCTTGCAGGCGCGTTACCACTCCACTATGTCTCCCTCTCATGGCTTTCGCACCATCAGTACAGATACTAACATGAGCAGCAGCTACGTTTGGCTACATACGGACCATTAGTGTAATTCCCTCGAGAAAGTAACAGTTAACGTGATTGTATGGTAATTATTTGACGAGGCTACCTGTATTTGACATTACGTTGTTATTTCGCTTAACACTAGATTGTTTAATTTTATTTTTGGCAGTGAAATGAGGCTACTCAGGCGAGAGAGAAAAAAATTTATGCATACCCCAGTTTGGGAATACCTGGTGTAGAGGAAGCTGCCCCTAGATCTGTACCTAAGGGAAACTTCACCCTGGAGCGTGGAACAACCAAAACACTCGCTTCAACCTTGCAAACACAGGTTATCAACGCCTCCGTTTGAACATTGTAGATGTTATACAGAGGGACTAATTATCAGCGGTGGAAAATGTTTATTCAAACCCAGTGTTTTGCTCATTAATTTTTGTGGTTCCTCAGCAGTCATCGTACTACTCTAAGCAGTTGAAGATTAAGATGGAGGTGAAGAAGAGTCGCCGGCACCCCCTCAGCAAGCCGCCTATGCGCTCTCCGCTATCCATCGTCAAGCAGGAAATGTCCAGCGATGAAGGTAGGTTCTGAGGGGATAACGTTGTAGCACAGTCTGTATTCTCTCTGTTCTGGCACACTATTGCGGATTCCTCTGGCTCTTGTGCTACATGCATTGCAGGCCCGATACAGCCGATATCCCGATACAGCCGATATCCCGATACAGCCTATATTCTTGCTTGTATGCGCATTCTGTGTATATCTAGACTGATCTGACGTGTGTGTTTGCTCCTTTCTCCCTAATCAGAGCTGTTCTCCCCTTTGCCACTGGATGGCCATGTGAAGAAGGCGGGCCACTTGTGGCAGAACCGCACTCCTAACATCCTGGCTGAGAAGAGTTTCAACGCGGCCGTGGCCACCCTGGAACCCTACTGTGCCGTATGCACTCTGTTCTGCCCATACACCCAGGTAGGGTACAAACCATACACCCAGGTAGGGTACAAACCATGGACACCGGTAGGGTACAAACCATGGACACCGGTAGGGGGTACAAACCATGGACACCGGTAGGGGGTACAAACCATACACCCAGGTAGGGTACAAACCATGGACACCGGTAGGGTACAAACCATGGACACCGGTAGGGTACAAACCATGGACACCGGTATGGGGTACAAACCATGGACACCGGTATGGGGTACAAACCATACACCCAGGTAGGGGGTACAAACCATACACCCAGGTAGGGGGTACAAACCATACACCCAGGTAGGGTACAAACCATGGACACCGGTAGGGGGTACAAACCATACACCCAGGTAGGGTACAAACCATACACCCAGGTAGGGTACAAACCATACACCCAGGTAGGGGGTACAAACCATACACCCAGGTAGGGGGTACAAACCATGGACACCGGTAGGGTACAAACCATGGACACCAGGTACAAACCATACACCCAGGGGGGTACAAACCATACACCCAGGGGGGTACACCCAGGTAGGGGTACAAACCATACACCCAGGTACACCCAGGTAGGGTACAAACCATGGACACCGGTAGGGTACAAACCATGGACACCGGTAGGGGGTACAAACCATACACCCAGGTAGGGTACAAACCATGGACACCGGTAGGGTACAAACCATGGACAACCGGTAGGGGGTACAAACCATGGACAACCGGTAGGGGGTACAAACCATACACCCAGGTAGGGGGTACAAACCATACACCCAGGTAGGGGGTACAAACCATGGACACCGGTAGGGGGTACAAACCATGGACACCGGTAGGGGGTACAAACCATACACCCAGGTGGGGGGTACAAACCATACTCCCAGGTAATTGTACAAACCATGGACACCGGTAGGGGGTACAAACCATACACCCAGGTAGGGGGTACAAACCATGGACACAGCTGGGGGGGTACTGTATATATTATAACATGTCTCCATGCCACTGTGAACGTTACAATCGGACAACAGTGGTCTTGGACACAGGGCTGAGTCTGCAGATTACAGAGAGACGTTAACCATGCTGCATATGCTAAGTGGGCAACAGATGCATGAATGAAGAGAGAGATTGAAAAGTTGGTGTTTAAGCTGCTAGTTAATACATACTAGTAGACATAGAGGCACCAGGCCACTAGACCACCAACTTTGACTGCCATCAGTATTGACTAAGACTTTTGACGGACATGTTTCAGATGAATGTAATTTGGACAAATTTGTGGGTTTAGCCCAGGAAGTTATGTAACCTCCTTCCCCTGTTTCATCCAGCCCCAGACGTTATGTAACCTCCTTCCCCGGTTTCATCCAGCCCCAGACGTTATGTAACCTCCTTCCCCTGTTTCATCCAGCCCCAGACGTTATGTAACCTCCTTCCCCTGTTTCATCCAGCCCCAGACGTTATGTAACCTCCTTCCCCTGTTTCATCCAGCCCCAGACGTTATGTAACCTCCTTCCCCTGTTTCATCCAGCCCCAGACGTTATGTAACCTCCTTCCCCTGTTTCATCCAGCCCCAGACGTTATGTAACCTCCTTCCCCTGTTTCATCCAGCCCCAGACGATATGTAACCTCCTTCCCCTGTTTCATCCAGCCCCAGACGTTATGTAACCTCCTTCCCCTGTTTCAACCAGCCCCAGACGTTATGTAACCTCCTTCCCGTTTCATCCAGCCCCAGAAGGACTCCTTCCCCTGTTTCATCCAGCCCCAGTGCCCCCATGTATCCCCACATCCCCTGTTTCATCCAGCCCCACCCGTTGGTCTCCAGAGATTTCATCCAGCCCCAGGGCCGATATGTAACCTCCTTGCCCTGTTTCAACTCCCAGACGGGAGAAGACTGTTTCATCCAGCCCCAGCTTATCTCCTGCTTCCCCGGTTTCATCCAGCCCCAGCGTTATGTCCTCCTTCCAGTGTTTCATCCAAAAAGATAGACACATTGTAACCTCCTTCCCCTGTTTCATACAGACCCCAGGAAGACCTCCTTCCCCTGTTTCATCCAGACGGATAGATGGGTAGTAACCTCCTTCCCCTGTTTCATCAGCCCCAGTCAATGTAACCTCCTTCCCATTTTCATCCAGCCCCAGATCGTTCGGTAACCTCCTTCCATGTTTCATCCAGCCCCAGTCGGTCAAAACCTCCTTCCCCTGTTTCATCCAGCCCCATCGTTGTGTAAAACAATCCATTGTTTCATCCAGCCCCAGTCGGTCAAAACCTCCTTGTCTTTTCATCCAGCCCCAGACGTTGTCAAAACCTCCTTCCCCTGTTTCATCCAGCCCCAGTCGTCAAAACCTCCGCCCTGTTTCATCCAGCCCCAGACGTTGTCAAAACCAATCCTTCCCTGTTTCATCCAGCCCCAGTCGGTCAAAACCTCCATTGTTTCATCCAGCCCCAGTCGGTCAAAACAATCACTTCCCCTGTTTCATCCAGATCAGTCGTTGTCAAAACCTCCTTCCATTGTTTCATCCAGCCCCAGACGGTCAAAACCTCGCTTCCCCTGTTTCATCCAGCCCCAGACGGTCAAAACAATCGCATTGTCCCCTGTTTCATCAGCCCCAGACGTCAAAACAATCCCATTGTCTTCATAGATCAGTCGGACAAAACCTCGCATTGTTTCATCCAGCCCCAGTTGGTCAAAACAATCCATTCCCTTCTTCATCCAGTCGGTCAAAACAACTCTCATTGTCTTCTGATAGATCAGTGGACAAAACAATCCCCATTGTCTTCTATAGATCAGTCGGTCAAAACAATCGCATTGTCTTCTATAGATCAGTCGGTCAAAACAATCGCATTGTCTTCTATAGATCAGTCGGTCAAAACAAGCCCGCATTGTCTTCTGCAGCCTAGGATCAGTGGTCAAAACAATCACATTGTCTTCTATAGATCAGTCAGGCAAAAGATCGCATTGTCGGATAGATCAGGGACAAAACAGGCATTGTCTGTTTAGATCAGTCGGTCAAAACAATCACATTGTCTTCTATAGATCAGTCGGTCAAAACAATCACATTGTCTTCTATAGATCAGTCAGTCAAAACAATCCCATTGTCTTCTATAGATCAGTCGGTCAAAACAATCGCATTGTCTTCTATAGATCATTCGGTCAAAACAATCCCATTGTCTTCTATAGATCAGTCGGTCAAAACAATCGCATTGTCTTCTATAGATCAGTCGGTCAAAACAATCGCATTGTCTTCTATAGATCAGTCGGTCAAAACAATCGCATTGTCTTCTATAGATCAGTCGGTCAAAACAATCGCATTGTCTTCTATAGATCAGTCGGTCAAAACAATCGCATTGTCTTCTATAGATAAGTCGGTCAAAACAATCGCATTGTCTTCTATAGATCAGTCGGTCAAAACAATCGCATTGTCTTCTATAGATCAGTCGGTCAAAACAATCGCATTGTCTTCTATAGATCAGTCGGTCAAAACAATCGCATTGTCTTCTATAGATCAGTCGGACAAAACAATCGCATTGTCTTCTATAGATCAGCAACAGCCAGACAATTTTTTTATTTTGTTTTATTTCACCTTTATTTAACCAGGTAGGCAAGTTGAGAACAAGTTCTCATTTACAATTGCGACCTGGCCAAGATTAAACAAAGCAGTTCGACACATACAACAACACAGAGTTACACATGGAGTAAAACAAACATACAGTAGAAACAAGTCTCTATACGATGTGAGCAAATGAGGTGAGATAAAGGAGGTAAAGGCAAAAAAAAGGCCATGGTGGCGAAGTAAATACAATATAGTAAGTAAAACACTGGAATGGTAGATTTGCAGTGGAAGAATGTGCAAAGTAGAACTAAAAATAATGGGGTGCAAAGGAGCAAAATAAATAAATAAACATTCCACAATAACATTCTATATATTCAACCAGGCCCTCACCAAACAAACAAATCAGTTCCAGGCAACCGGTCTGTACCAGCCAGTCAATACCAGTCAGTCAGGTCTCCCTCCATGTTTACCTAAGAGGATATTTACTGTGTTCTCCCCAGTCTGTACCAGCCAGTCAATACCAGTCAGTCAGGTCTCCCTCCATGTTTACCTAAGAGGATATTTACTGTGTTCTCCCCAGTCTGTACCAGCCAGTCAATACCAGTCAGTCAGGTCCATGTTTACCTAAGAGGATATTTACTGTGTTCTCCCCAGTCTGTACCAGCCAGTCAATACCAGTCAGTAGGTCTCCCTCCAAGTTTACCTAAGAGGATATTTACTGTGTTCTCCCCAGTCTGTACCAGCCAGTCAATACCAGTCAGTCAGGTCTCCCTCCATGTTTACCTAAGAGGATATTTACTGTGTTCTCCCCAGTCTGTACCAGCCAGTCAATACCAGTCAGTCAGGTCTCCCTCCATGTTTACCTAAGAGGATATTTACTGTGTTCTCCCGTCTGGTTTTTATTCACAAAGCTAATGGTCTGTAGATACGCCGTGCAAACACTATCTAAATTCCCATTATGTATCTGCACCCCCTTGGGCCCGAAGCGGGGATTTTTCTCTCCACGAGGATCAAAATGACAATAAAATTGTTCTAGTTAATTTACTGCCGCTCACCCTGAACTTCCCAGGATTGTTGTGCTGGTGTCCCCCAAAACTGTTCCCTTGCCAAAAAAGAGGTAAATGAAAGTTGTTTTGCGCCTCTTTCGCTACTCGCCCAGCCTATGCTGCATAGCCAACTAGGCTAGCCTCTGTATGGTGAGGAGGCATGTTGCGGGGAGTGGTTAGCGTGCGACACACAGGGAGCGGTTAGACAAGAATGACGAACAGTGATCACTAACCTCGATTTCAATGAGTCTGTGGCGAAGGACATACTGCTCAACCCGGACCAGGCCCAAATCCCAGACACTCGAAAAAGGAAGAGTCAGCGTTAAAAGCCAGCGTGCAGGGATACCTGACGAGACGAAGAGGGCGAGTGGATCAACCGCTTCTACCCTCCGTTCTATTGGCGAACGTGCAATCACTGGAAAATAAACTGGACGAGCGCCGTTTGACACTATCCTATCAACGACGTCTGAATGACCAGCTATTCATATCATATCCTATGTTTCTACGAGTCTTGGCTGAACAAGGACATAAATCTAGCTGTTTTTTCTATACATAAGCAGAACAGAACGGCAGTGTCTTTAGTTAACAGCTGGTGCACAATCTATATATTAAGGAAATCTCAAGGTTCTGCTCGCCTGAGTTAGAACACCTCATGATAAGCTGTAGACCATACTATTTACCAAGAATGTATTTATATTTTTCGTAGCTGTCTACTTACCACCACAAACTGATGCTGGCACTAAGACCACACTCAACGAGCTGTATAAGGCTAGCAAGAAAATGCTTATCCAGAGGCTGCACTCCTAGTGGCCAGTGATTTTAATGCAGGAAAAATATTTAATTTCTACCAACATATCACCTGTGCAACCAGAGGCAAAACAAAATAACTACAATTCACCTTTACTCCACACAGACACTCATGCAAAGCTCTCCCTCGCCCTCCATTTGGCAAATCCGACCATAACTCTATCCTCCTGATTCCTGCTTACAAGCAAAAACTCAAGCAGGAGGTACTAGTGACGCACTCAATATGGAAGTGGTCAGATGAAGCGGACGCTAAGCTACAGGTCTGTTTTGCTAACACAGACTGGAATATCTTCCGGGAATCATCTGATGGCATCGAAGTTTAACAAATCAGTCACCAGCTTCATTAATAAGCGCATCGATGACGTCGTCCCCACAGTGACCATACGTACATATCCCAACCAGAAGCCATGGATTACAGGCAACATCAAAACTGACCTAAAGGCTCGAGCTGCCACATTCAAGGAATAGGAATACTGGTGTGCAAAAGAACCAAAAGGTAAATAAAAACAACATGAGGATGAGGTAGGTAGATTGGATGGGCTATTTACAGATGGGCCATGTACAGCTGCAGCAATCGGTAAGCTGCTCAGGTTCTTAAAGTTAGTGAAGGAGATATAAGTCTCCAACTTCAGCGATGACCGGTGAGATATACCTGCTGGAGCGCTAGTCAAGACGCAGAAATCCTGCTATGCCGTCCGATGAACCATCAAGCAGGCAAAGCTACAATACAGGACTAAGATGAAATCCTACTGACAAGCATCAGAGCCGGTGTAGATGTTGCAGGGCTTGCAAACCATTACGAATTACAAAGGGAAACCCAGCCGAGAGCTGCCCAGTAACGCGAGCCTACCACGTTCTATGTTCGCTTTGAGGCAAGCAACATTGAACCATGCAGGAGAACACCAGCTCTCCGTAGCCGATATCAGCAAAACTTATTTTCCACCATAATTTGCAAATGAATTCATAAAAAAATCCTACAATGTGATTTTCTGGATTTTTTTTCTCATTTTGTCTGTCATAGTTGAAGTGTACCTATGATGAAAATTACAGGCCTCTCTCATCTTTTTATGTGGAAGAACTTGCACAATTGGTGGCTGACTAAATACTTTTTTGCCCCACTGTATATACACACAAGCGCTACACTGACACTCCAATGCACACATTACATACGCTCACACACAAAACACACGCATGCATATTGACGCCACACACTCGCATATAGACACTTTCACACTGCTTCTACTTTATTATCTATTCTGATTGCCCGGTGTCGTGTCTTTACTATCATTAAACTGAAGACTTCGTTTTATTACAGATTCTCTGTAATTAGTTACTCGATTAAACTGAATAATCATGTAACTGTAATTAACTAGGAAGTTGGGGCACCAAGGAAAGTATTCGGATTACAAAGTTATAATTTCCCAATATAAACTTTCAGATATTTTCATATCTGATCAATAGTCTTCTGATTAATGTTTTATTTATTTTACCTCACGTTAGTTTAATTCCAAACGTCGTAAATTGTTGGTTATCTGCACGAACCCAGTCTTCACTGTGAGTCATCCATACATCAATTGTCTTAAATCATTTATTAATTACTAACTAAGTAATTCACAGAAATGCATAAACAAACAAACATGGTAAATGAGGAAGTACAGTTCCCGCTCAGCCCAGTCAAAACTGTTCGCTGCTCTGGCCCCCCAATGGTGGAACAAACTCCCTCACGACGCCAGGACAGCGGAGTCAATCACCACCTTCCGGAGACACCTGAAACCCCACCTCTTCAAGGGATAAAGCAATCCTTCTCACCCCCCCCTTAAATGATTTAGATGCACTATTGTAAAGTGGCTGTTCCACTGATGTCAGAAGGTGAATTCACCAATTTGTAAGTCGCTCTGGATAAGAGCGTCTGCTAAATGACTTAAATGTAATGTAAATGTAAATGTGGTTGCATGAAATGATAATGTGCCCTAGTGGGCTGAACCGGCATGGCGGCTTGTTAGACAAAGGGGAAGTGGGGATCGACTAAGAAGTCACTACAGAGTGATAATTATAATTGAAATGCTAATCCTTTGCACATGAACGCTCACTCATCCGGGAACAATTGCAATCAATATATATATTTACGCTCAGTGTGTCGTCTTGATCGCTGATGAAAAGTCTTTCTTTTGTAGAATTGTCCGTCTCTCTCCCGCTCTCTCTCTGTCTTGGTTTGAGGGGATTGTTCAAAGTGACATTTGTTATAGAATGGATGTTTTGGCGGTTGTCGTTTTTCGCGTTCAATGATACCAAATTCCTAGCTGCAGACTAGTAATCAATATCAAAGACTTGTTCTTATTCTGTCGGTATCGATAGTCTAAGAGTTTAACCATGTGGTATGGTTAAAAGATTCAGCAATGGTCTGCAACCTTTGTACTCCCGTGATTGAGAGAAACATGGTCTGATAATTTCTCAAAGTTGGGTTTTATTCGGAATGGCAGAGGAGGGCTGTCCCAGGATGTCTGACCCTAACTGGGCTCAGGGGCGGTCCTCTGATTTAGTTCAAATCAAAAGGGAATTGTATTTTTCTTCATTAAATAGTCCACAATCATATTACCCAATTATACAAACAGTATCATACTCACTCATTCATCTTATACAACAATTAGATGTAAACCTCATATCTGAGGCTATCATATAAACAGCGTCATGGTAATGTGGCCACACCGTCTCTCTTGAGCTTCCCAAGTTGTGCCAAACGCACCAGTTCGTTGCTGGATTCTTCACCCATCTTTTTCACTTTCTCTGGAACATGACATTTGTTCCTTGAGTTCTGTGAGGTGGAAGGATTTCCTTTGTCTCCATGAAAATGTCAATCTCTACTGTGTGACCATGAGGCAAGGTTTTCCTTAGGAATTTACGACCTCACTCTGTCCACAGCAGTCTGGTTATAGAAGCAGAGAGCTGGGGATGGTGCTCGCTGTACTCAAAGAGGGCAACGTCATGACACCATGCACTTTGACCCTTCATGTACATGTTACCTCAACTCCACTACCTTGTCCCATTGCACATTGACTCGGTACTGGTACTCGTTGTGTATAAATCCTTGTTAATGTTATTTTATTGTGTAACTATTTATACATCTTCAGCAAATTTGTTACTTTTTACCTCTGCGTTGTTGGGAAAGGGCTTGTGAGGAAGCATGTCATGGTAAAGTCCACACATGTATTAGCTTGCGACACATGGGGAGAGGTTAGGGTGCGACTGCACATCCAGCTATGTGAGGCCACTCTGTTTACTGCAGAACGGTCTTGGAAAACTTTTGTATTAGAGCTACGTGACATTTTTATTTTCATTTAACCAGGACATCAATTGTGAATATTGGCTTGCAAAACCTGGCTGCAACCAACAGAATCCATATCATAGACAGTGTATTTGTTGAGTTCGCTCGTTTGCTGATTTTCAACCCTCCAAAAATCTAATTCTTCTTTGACCATGATAAATATGGCTTACAGCCAACAAATTACTCCAAATTGGACTGTTTCCCCACCTTTGGTTGGATTTAATTACAGTACGATCTTACCATGTGCGCACACACACCTCCCAAACAGCTGTCTGACTCATTTCGGCTGGCCCCGTGCCGGGGCTACGTTCGGCCCTCCAGATGCGGAGGTCAGGTACGGACATGCTGTGGAGACCAACTCACCAAGGCCTTTATCACCACACATCTCTTTGTACCCCAGGTCCCTTGAGGACCTGCAGAAATCAAGAGGGCGAGGAAGTGTAGAGTGCCAGAACAAAATCCTCTCCTCTCCCCCCCCCCACTCTCTCCTCTCACCCCCCCCCCCCACTCTCTCCCTCTCACCCCCCCACTCTCTCCTCTCACCCCCCCACTCTCTCCTCTCACCCCCCCACTCTCTCCTCTCACCCCCTCACTCTTTCCTCTCACCCCCTCACTCTTTCCTCTCACCCTCCCCCCACTCTCTCTTCTCACCCCTCCCCCCACTCTCTCTTCTCACCCCTCCCCCCACTCTCTCTTCTCACCCCTCCCCCCCACCCTCTCTTCTCACCCCTCCCCCCACCCTCTCTTCTCACTCCCTCCCCCCACCCTCTCTTCTCACTCCCTCCCCCACCCTCTCTTCTCACCCCTCCCCCCACCTCTCTTCTCACCCCTCCCCCCACCCTCTCTTCTCACCCCTCCCCCCACTCTCTCTTCTCACCCCTCCCCCACTCTCTCTTCTCACCCCTCCCCCCCCACTCTCTCTTCTCACTCCCTCCCCCCTCTCTCTTCTCACTCCCCCCACTCTCTTCTCACTCCCTCCCCCCACCTCTCTTCTCACCCCCCCCACTCTCTCTTTCTTCTCCCCCCACTCTCTCTTCTCTCCCCCCACTCTCTCTTCTCACTCCCCCCCCCCACTCTCTCTTCTCACCCCCCCACTCTCTCCTCTCACCCCCCTCTCTCTCCTCTCACCCCCCCACTCTCTCTTTCTTCTCACCCCCCACTCTCTCTTCTCACCCCCCACTCTCTCTTCTCACCCCCCCACTCTCTCTTCTCACCCCCCCTCACTCTCTCCTCTCCCCCCCCCCTCACTCTTTCCTCTCACCCCCTCTCTCTTTCCTCTCACCCCCTCTCTCTTTCCTCTCACCCCCTCACTCTTTCCTCTCACCCCCCACCTCACTCTCTCCTCTCACCCCCCCCTCACTCTCTCCTCTCTTCCCGGGTCATTAGTGGGTGAGGAAGGTTGTGCGTAGTTGATGTAAATGCTGAGGTAAAATGAAATAAATAATATATTTTGGTGCCTCATAAGGGACTACTGCAGAACAACCAATGGCTCAGTAGATTCAGTACCACTAAGTGTATAAGGCAGACCAGAAGATTCATTTAATCTGTTGATTTATTTTCTCTATTTCGTACTTGCCTAGTTGACTTGCCTAGTTAAAACGTTACATTCTCCCTCTCTCTCTCTCGCTCTCTTTTCTCTCTCGCTCTCTTTTCTCTCTCGCTCTCTTTTCTCTCTCGCTCTCTTTTCTCTCTGTCTTTCCCCTCTCTCTCTCTCACTCCCCCCAGGTTGTTATGGTGTTAGTCTGGACACGGTACACAATCAATCCTGGATGTGTTCGCGATGTACAGCGCTCGCCTGGACAGCGGTGAGTCCCTCACTCAACACAATGCCTTCACCTGAAACAAGTTCCTACAGACTGAAACCGCTGTCTCTATTGACCATCTATAACGTTTTGGAAACGTAAATGTAGGAACATCGGTCACCCTGAAACAGTACGTCCTTTCGTCTGTGATTGGTCAACAGTAGAGACCTTTCCCTAAAAGCAAGGAAAATAGTACTGTTTGTCAATTGAGATGCTGTAGCCAGTACACTTCCTTAGTCCGAATGAATCCAAAATAACTCAAGTCTGTCATTAATTTTGACGTTTTGTCTGAGGATATCTTAAGTCGCACATTTTGTGAATCTCCCCGGGTCTGTTCCCAGTGCCTACCCACATCCTGACCTCTGTGTTTGTGTTCTCACAGGACTGCTGTCTGTGTAACTTACGGGGAGGGGCTCTGAAGATGACCACAGACAACCGGTCAGTGGCCTTTCCTACCTTCTTAATACCACTGGAATGCTGCTATGTTACTTTAAAATGCATTACTCATGACATTCACTGTGTGTAGTGTTGTCACCTTACCAGTATCATAGTGTGTAGCTCAGAAATAAACACGAGACTCTGGGCAACACTGGGACTATTTCCCTGAAGACCCCCCCCCCAAAAATATATTCTATCATCGTCATAGCCCTACTAGATACTGGCATCGTCACCCTAGGTGACCCCAGATGTTGTGAACAGTCGGGGGCGCACGTCGATTTGTGTGTCCTCTCCTCTCTACCAGGTGGGTCCATGTGATTTGTGCCATCGCCGTGGCGGAGGCTCGCTTCGTCAACGCCATCGCAAGGGAGCCGGTGGACATCAGCGCCATCCCCGATAGCAGGAAGAGTCTGGTGAGTGGAGAGGGAGGGCGCCAAACTCACTGGGTCATGTTCATTACATACCAAACAGTAGACAAAATAACTAATACTGAGGGACTACCTGGAGTTGTCCAATAAGAAACACACTTTTTTGTGTGTGTGTGAATCCCTTTAACATGTTTTCCCTGTGAACAGCGCCCTGGTCCATTTATTTTTGTGTGTTGTGTTTTATATTGTCGACGCGTTAACAGTCATTTCAGGCAGACACACAAACATCTTTTGACCTACCTTGTGTTGAGGAGCCTCAATACAGGAGGCTGGATTGGCTAGGATTAGGCCTATGTGCCCCCTGTATTGAGGAGCCTCAATACAGGAGGCTGGATTGGCTAGGATTAGGCCTATGTGCCCCCTAGGATTACAGGAGGCTGGATTGGCTAGGATTAGGCCTATGCGCCCCCTGTATTGAGGAGCCTCAATACAGGAGGCTGGATTGGCCTAGGATTAGGAGCCTCAATATGCGCCCCTGTATTGAGGAGCCTCAATACAGGAGGCTGGATTGGCTAGGATTAGGCCTATGTGCCCCCTGTATTGAGGAGCCTCAATACAGGAGGCTGGATTGGCTAGGATTAGGCCTATGTGCCCCCTGTATTGAGGAGCCTCAATACAGGAGGCTGGATTGGCTAGGATTAGGCCTATGCGCCCCTAGCATGCTCCTAAACTGTAACTACTCTCCCTGGTCTCACACTTTTTCCATCACATGCTTACCTTTCTTCTCCCACTCCCATATCTCATATCTCACGTTATCTCTCACTGTCTCACTTTCCTTAGTGGTTAGAGCGTTGGACTAGTAACCGAAAGGTTGCAAGTTCGAATCCCCGAGCTGACAAGGTACAAATCTGTCGTTCTGCCCCCGAACAGGCAGTTAACCCACTGTTCCCAGGCCGTCATTGAAAATAAGAATTTGTTCTTAACTGACTTGCCTAGTTAAATAAAGGTAAAATAAAAAAATAAAAAGAATACCCTCAGTGCATCTCTCTCAGTTAATTCACTGACTCGTTTAGGTATCCAGACAAGTTTATTTTTATGCCTCAGTAATTGTAGTGTGTGTAGTACTCTATATTTTGTACCAATTGAGAACTTTGGTCTAATTCCCTGATATCTGGATCTTCTCTGGAAAATCATTATTTGAGTCTTTTTGGGGTTTACTGCCAGGGCGCAGATCTGGCTGTACTGCTCTAGCAGGTCCAGGCTCTGCTGTGGGTGACAGCAGGCACATGTTATCTGCGAAGAGCAGACATTTAACCTCTGAATTGTGAAGACTAACACCAGGGGCTGAGGATTTTTCTAGAATAGTGGCCAATTCGTTGATGTAAATATTGAAGAGTGCAGGGCTCAAATTGCAACCCTGGCAAAGGGTTGCTGCATGTATTGGCAGTATACGTTGATGCACTGTTGGAGTCCTTAACTCGTTTTTCAACCACTCCACAAATGTCTTGTTTAACAAACTATACTTTTGGCAAGTCGGTGAGGACATCTACTTTGTGCAGGACACAGACAGATTATTCCACTTACAATTCACTGTGTCACAATGGGTCAGAAGTTTACATACACTAAGTTGACTGTGCTGTTGAACAGCTTGGAAAGTTCCAGAAAAGAATGTCATGGCTTTAGAAGCTTCTGATAGGCTAATTGACATAATTTGAGTCAATTGGAGGTGTCCCTGTGGATGTATTTCAAGGTCTACCTTCAAACTCAGTGTCTCTTTGCTTACATCAATGGAAAAATCTAAATTCAAAGATATCCCAAAAAAAATCCTTGGGAACAATTTCCAAACGCCTGAAGGTACCACGTTCATCTGTACAAACAATAGTACGCAAGTATAAACACCATGGGATCACGCAGCCGTCATACCGCTCAGGAAGGAGACGCGTTCTGTCTCCTAGAGATGAACGTACTCTGATGGGAAAAGTGCAGATCAGTCCCAGAACAACAGCAAAAGGACCTTGTGACTATGCCGGAGGAAACAGGTACAAAAGTATCTATATCCATAGTAAAACGAGTACTATATTGACATAACCTGAAAGGTTGTTCAGCAAGGAAGAGGCCACTGCTCCAAAACCGCCGTAAAATCCCAGACTACGGTTTGCAACTGCACATGGGGACAAAAATAATACTTTTTGGAGAAATGTCCTCTGGTCAGATGAAACAAAAATAGAACTGTTTGGCCATAATAACCATCGTCATGTTTGGAGGAAAAAGGGGGATGCTCGCAAGCCGAAGAACACCATTCCAACCGTGAAGCATGGGGGTGGCAGCATCATCTTTTGTGGGGGTGCTTTGCTGCAGGGGGGACTGGTGCACTTCACAAAATAGATGGCCTTATGAGGATGGATACTTATGTGGATATATTGAAGCAACATCTCAAGACATCAGTCAGGAAGTTAAAGCTTGGTCGCAAATGGGTCTTCCAAATGGACAATGACCCCAAGCAGACTTCCAAAGTTGTGGCAAAATGGCTTAAGGACAACAAAGTCAAGGTATTGGAGAGGCCATCACAAAGCCCTGACCTCAATCCTATGGAAAATTTGTGGGTGAGCAAGAAGGCCTCCAAACCTGACTCAGTTACACCAGCTCTGTCAGGAGGAATGGGCCAAAATTCACCCAACTTATTGTGGTAAGCTTGTGGAAGGCCACCTGAAACATTTGACCCAAGTTAAACAATTTAAAGGCAATGCTACCAAATACTAATTGAGTGTATGTAAACTTCTGACCCACTGGGAATGTGATGAAAGAAATAAAAGCTGAAATAAATCATTCTCTCTACTATTATTCTGACATTTCACATTCTTAAAATAAAGTGGTGATCCTAACTGACCTGAAACAGGGAATTTTTCCTCTGATTAAATGTCAGGAATTGTGAAAAACTGAGTTTAAACATATTTGACTAAGGTGTATGTGAACTTCTGACTATATGATCGGTCGTGCGATGTTTTGGTATAAATCCAATTTGGCTTTTACTCAAGACATTGTGTTTTTAAAATACATTTTAGAATTCTTACATTTATAATACTACTATCATACTTTCCAGGTTAGTGTTTACAAAAATGCCTCTGTAATTGTTAGGGTAAAATTTATCACCGTTCTTAAGGATTGGGGTTATGTGTCCTTGATGTCAAGGACGTAACCTAAACCCAGTATCAAATGAAACAGTTTTAATATAGCCAATTGACATTTCGCTCTAGTGAATTCGAGCATCTCATTTAGGATGCCGTCAGGCCTGAAGTTTCGTACCGAGCTCCTGGTTAGGAATTGAGGAGTCCAATGGATTTTGATTGTCCTTTATTGCTCCATTCAACTTCTCATGAATTTGGCATTGTTCTGCATTTGCTTCAATTTGAATGGTGTTGTAGTGTGTTTTAAAATGGGCTGTCCATATGTCACCATTTTGTATCGCTAATTCCTCTTGTTTAGATTTTTATTTATTTACATTTTGCCAGAAGTTGTTTGTGTTTATGGACTCCTCAGTTAGTCAGCTGCTTGACGTTATTTGTTCTGAGTGTGCCTCTTCTCTCTCTCCTTTCTCCTTTTTGGTCTCTTCTCGCTTTCTCATTCTCCGTCTCTTGCCCTCTCATGTTCTCTCTCGTGCTCATTCTCTCTCGCTCGTTCTCTCGTCTGTCTGCCTCTCTGTCCTCTCTCTCTCACTCCGTTTTCTACCCTCCATCTGTTCTGTCCCTCTCCTCCTCCTGGATGGATTGTGTGTTTGCAGTCCGAGGAGCAGGAGGACTATGGTGAATAATAGATGCAAAACTGTCTGAATAATCAGGAGTCATTTCTCACTGCGCTAAATGATCTGCATTGATCCTGCTGGCAGGAGGCAATTTCCCATGTCTGCCTCGCTGCTGAACAAACTGCTTTCTTCCTTACTTTTATCCCTCCATCCCTCGCTTAATCCAAATCGACTTCACAGTCAATTGCACAGCCTTTGCAGTGGCATTGTCACAAATCTACAAGTAATGTTGTAATCTATGAAAGGAAGTGAGGATTGTCTCTTGAATAATTTACATCCACCCGCTGTCAAAGCCACGTTTCCCAAAGGCTGTGAAAAACCGTCCCACCCTCTTAAAGATTGGATGACTGGGCCTGTCTCTGTGGTACATGTTTTGTCCTAACCCGTTGATATTTGCTTGTATTCAGAAAAGTGTTTCAGTCTGTGTTCCTTTTTGAAAGTTTTGGGATAAATGGAAGGGTTTCAACTAACTGGAACGCAGCACAAACCCTCTTAAAACACCACGGTACCTTTTTTGTTTTTCCTCTCAAGTAAAATAGTCACTATATATCCCAAGTCGAATGGGACACTTTGCGTCGATTCATTCATTAGTGCAGAGACTGGTGAGCACTACTCCATATTATACTCCTTAGCTACAAAAAACTTTCTAGAATGTTTGGGGCCAAACATTTTTGAGAATTCTGTCTGCCGCATTTGTTTTAATTTTTTATTAAGTTTACTTTACAATTGAAACATAAAAACTCTGAGGAAGTGATATGTAATGGCTTTACCACAGCCGGCAATGTCTGAGGGGTAAATTAGCAAACAAACAGATAAATGTTTGAAGTCCAAAATCCCCCCCGTGCTACCCTTTGGTTCATTCCGTCTGTGGAGTCCATCTCGTGATTCTGGCCAGTGGAATATTAAATCGGGAGACTGTGGGGCCGCTGATATACCTCAGAGCCAGGGCCCTATGGAGGGCTTTAAGGCGGGGAGACCTGCAGTAAGGGGTTGAAAGAGTTGGGGAAAGGAAAGGAGGTATGGTGAGAAATAAGAGAGGGGAGTTAGAAAAATCTAATTGAAAGTGAAGGAGAGGTGGGCGGAAGGAAGATTAGAACAACTGAAGGACCGACAGAGAATGAGATGGATTGATGCAGAGGGAGCAATGCCACTGCTAATGCATATAGGGGAAACACTGCAACGAGTAAACTGTGTTCATACTGTATCAAATAATCTCAATCAAAGTTAACCCAGCTTTTAGCTGCTGATTTAAAAAAACTTACTCCTGAAATGTGTTTTTTGTTTTTCTCTCTGACAATAGTGTATAGAAGGGTTATTTTGCATTTAGACACAGACAAATTGAATGTGTTGATTCTACCACATCTCTCTGGTGTTGCAGAAGTGTGTGTACTGCCACAAGAACACCAAGCAGATGTGCGGGGCGTGTATCCAGTGTTCCCAGGACAACTGCTCCACCTCCTTCCACGTCACCTGCGCCCACATCGCCGGTGTGCTCATGAAGCCAGCCGATTGGCCCTACGTGGTGTCTGTCACCTGCCACAAGCATAAGAAGACCAATCACAAGGTACAGTAGGGGCACAACATTGTATAATGTTCAGGTATTCATAGGTTATGCAGAACATGCATGCTTCTCTGGCATGTAGAATGAAAAATTCTGTCTATTCGCCACATTTCTACATGCAACGTTAAACAGCAGCAAAATAATAATCTGTATAATAATGATGTATGATGTCAAGAAAAGTATTAGCTGCACTGTTAAGGTGTACGATTTTCTGATGAAGCTGTCTATCTATGCAATGGCCAGGGGTCTGTACTATGTACAGTGCATTTGGGAAGTATTCAGACCCCTTCCCCTTTTCCACATGTTGTTGCGTTACAGCCTTATTCTAAAATGGATTAAATGGATTTTATTTCTCATCAATCTACACACAATAACCCATATTGTTGATGGCGAAAAGCGTTTTTTGTTTTTGTTGTAAATGTTTGCAATTGATTTTTGTTTTAAATCCCTTATTTACATTTCTACAACTTGATTGGGCGGCAGTGTAGCCTAGTGGTTAGAGCGTTGGACTAGTAAACGAAAGGTTGCAAGTTCAAATCCCCGAGCTGACAAGGTAAAAAATCTGTCGTTCTGCCCCTGAACAGGCAGTTAACCCACTGTTCCTAGGCCGTCATTGAAAATAAGAATTTGTCCTGGTTAAATAAAATTTTAAAAAATTGGAGTCCAATTGTGTTAAATTCAATTGCTTGGACAAGATTTGAAAAGGCGCACACCTGTCAGCAGGAGAGTGGAAAGGCAGTTTGCCAGTTACAGCAGCGCCTCCCCTGAACGATAACAAAGAGGTAGGTGACAAGCCTGACCTGACGGGGGTGAGAAGGTGATGATGCGTACTTCATGAGCTTTAACCAAAAAACTACTGCCATTTGGAAAGTTTGAGGTGAGGGAGAAAGTGTGGTGGAACGAGCATTGTTAGCTTTTCTAAATATCTTGCTAGCTGGAAAGAATTCTCCGTTAGCCAGAGAAATGTTGAGCAACAGCCAAATTAACTGATGAAATAATTGAGTTTATGGTGTGAAAATTAGCTGGCTAATAAAGTCAGACAAACATCTTGGCAGCAATCCACCAATCAGGCCTTTATGGTAGAGTGGCCAGATGGAAGCCACTCTTCAGTAAAAGGCACATGACAGCCCGCTTGGAGTCTGCCAAAAGGCAACTAAAAGACTCAGACCATGAGAAACAAGATTCTCTGGTCTGATGAAACCAAGATTGAACTCTTTGGCCTGAATGCCAAGTGTCACGTCTGGAGGAAACCTGGCACCATGTTGGTGGCTAGGACTGTGGCGGTCGTGAAATATCGTCAGCCGGTGATTGTCAAGCAAGTTACTGTCGTTCTCACGGTAATTGACTGTTAATTAACAAACACATTTAGCATCGCCTGGCTTCCTACAAGCCACTGGTGCAGACCTTTTTGAACATCTACATTTTAAAACGTCTAATAAATCCATGTAATATAGCCTCCACCTTCACAATGAATCCTTGTTCTATGTTGCTATTGTCTATATTGTAATTGTTTTTAATAACCTGCCCAGGGACTGCGGTTGAAAATTAGCCGGCTGGCTAAAACCGGCACTTTTACTGAAACGTTGATTAATGTGCACTGTCCCTGTAAAAAAAAAAAAAATATGTAATATAGCCTCCACCTTCACAATGAATCCATGTAATATAGCCTCCACCTTCACAATGAATACATGTAATATAGCCTCCACCTTCACAATGAATCCATGTAATATAGCCTCCACCTTCACAATGAATCCATGTAATATAGCCTCCACCTTCACAATGAATACATGTAATATAGCCTCCACCTTCACAATGAATACATGGAATATAGCCTACACCTTCACAATGCCTCCACCTTCACAAATACATGTAATATAGCCTTCACACCTTAAACAATGCCTCCACCTTCAACAATACATGTAATATAGCCTCCACCTTCACAATGAATACATGTAATATAGCCTCCACCTTCACAATGAATACATGTAATATAGCCTCCACCATCACAGTGAATACATGTAATCTAGCCTCCACCTTCACAATGAATACATGTAATATAGCCTACACCTTCACAATGAATCCATGTAAATCCATGTAAAAAAATATCCAATACTTTGAACATCCCACGGAGCACCATTAAATCCATTATTTAAAAAAAAATGGAAAGAATATGGCATGACAAACCTGCCAAGAGCGGTCCACCCACCAACACTCACGGACCAAGCAAGGAGGGCATTAATCAGAGAGGCAACAAAGAGACCAAAAATAACCCTGAAGGAGCTGCATAGCTCCACAGCGGAGATTGAGTCCGTCCATAGGACCACTTTAAGCCGTACACTCCACAGAGCTGGGCTTTACAGAAGAGTGGCCAGAAAAAAGACGTCTTAAAGAAAAGCATAAGCAACCTTCACACACGCCTTTTGTGTTTGCCTCCACCTTCACAATGAAAAGGCATGTGGGGGACTCCCCAAACATATGGAAGAAGGTACAATGATTCTGTTCAGATGAGACTAAAATTGAGCTTTTTGGCCATCAATGAAAGGTAAAAAAATATCCAAACTTTGAACATCCCACGGCACCATTAAATCCATTATTTAAAAAAAAATGTTTAAAAAATGGAAAGAATATGGCGCAAACCCAACACCACCTCATCACCCATTAATCAGAGAGGCAACAAAGAACATCATCCCCACAGTGAAGCATGGTGGTGGCAGCATCATGCTGTGGGGATGTTTTTCATCGGCAGGGACTGGGAAACTGTTCAGAATTGAAGGAAAGATGTATGGAGCTAAATACAGGGAAATTGAGGGAAACCTGTTTCAGACTTCCAGAGATTTAAGACTGGGACGGAGGTTCACCTTCCGGCAGGACAATGACCCTAAACATACTGCTAAAGCAACACTCAAGTGGTTTTAAGGGGAAACATTAAATATCTTGTAATGGCCTAGTCAAAGCTTAGACCTCAATCCAATTGAGAATCTGTGGTATGACTTAAAGATTGCTGTACACCAGCAGAATCCATCCAACTTGAAGGAGCTGGAGCAGTTTTGTCTTGAAGAATAGGCAAAAATCCCAGTGGCTAGATGTGCCAAGCTTATAGAGAACATACCCTAAGAGACTTGCAGCTGTAATTGCTGCAAAAAGTGGCTCGACAAAGTATTGACTTGGGGGGTTATGCTCAAATTCTGTTTTTCTGTCTTATTTCTTCTTTGTTTTTGTTTCACAAAAAAAAAAAATTTTGCATCTTCAAAGAGGGAGGCATATTGTGTAAATCAAATGATACAAATCCCCCCCAAAAATCTATTTTAATTCCAGGTTGTAAGGCAACAAAATAGGGAAAATGTCAAGGGGGGTGAATACTTTCGCAAGCCACTGTACATACATACATACAGTACCAGTCAAAAGTTTGGACACCTACTCTTTCAAGGGTTTTTATTTTTACTATTTTCTACATTAAATATGACATCATGTAGTAACCAAAAAAGTGTAAAACGAATCAAAATATATTTTATATTTGAGATTCTTCAAAGTAGCCACCCTTTGCCTTGATGACAGCTTTGTACACTCTTGGTATTCTCTCAACCAGCTTCACCCGGAATGCTTTCCAGCTGAGCACTTGTTGGCTGCTTTTCCTTTGTCGGGGCATGGAGTATAAGGTGTCAAAAGCGTTCCACAAGGATGGTGGCCCATTTTGGCTCCAATGCTTCCCACAGCTGTCAAGTTGGCTGGATGTATTTTGGGTGGTGGATCATTCTTGATACACGGTAAACTGTTGAGCGTGAAAAACCCAGCAGCGTTGCAGTTCTTGACACAAACCGCTGCGCCTGACACCCACTATCATACCACCTGTTCAAAGGCACTTCAATATTTTGTCTTGCCAATTCACCCTTTGAATGGCACACATACACAATCCATGTCTCAAGGCTTAAAAATCCTTCTTTAACCTGTCTTCTCACCTTCATCTAAACTGATTTGAAGTGGATTTAACAAGTTACATCAATAAGGGATCATAGCATTCATGTGGACAATCTTCGTCGTGGAAAGAGCAGGTGTTCTTAATGTTTTGTCCACTATGTGCCATTAAATATATAACACTGTCTTTGAATAACTGCGCGAACACCATAGAAATAGAAAGACAATAGATTAAATTAAAAAAGTTTCTATTTTCACACTCCGCCCTCTCTCTCTCTCTAGGCAAGGGTGGGGTCAAGGGGGGAGTTTTCTCTTGGTCAGAAGGTAATTGGTCGGAACATCGATGGCTGGTTCTACCCCTGCACTATCATTGGCATGACCTCACAAACCTTCTACGAGGTCAACTACGATGACGGCTCCTACTGTGACAACATCTTCCCCGAGAACGTTGTGGTGAGTCTCTTCTCTCTCTTTCTCCCCCCTCCCCCCCATTCGCATGCCGTAACAATGTACATATTGACAAAGCTTATTTTGGATATTTACAATATAAAAATGAGAATCAAAATTGTCAACGGGACAACAATAACCAAGGGTCAAAATAGCCATACATTCAACAATAAGCATACAGTAGAGGACATGTGCAGGTTGATTGGTCTGTCAGACACTGTCCCTCAACTTATGGCAGGCAGCAATGTAGTGCACTGCCAACCCATAGCTCTTTGCGTCCTCCCCCAACAGGACGGGTAGCCTATCCTCATCAGAGGTCTTTGAAACCTTGAATAAGGGTTTCAAATTTGGGAAAATGACACTAATTGTTTTATATTTTTGACATTTTGTCAGGAAATGCAGCTCCATCACAGGTTCTGCTGTTGTGCAGTGGTTGCACAGCCTTTCCTCTACAGGGAGCCAGGTTTTCCTGTCTACCCGTCTCAATGACAAGGCTGTGCTCACTGAGCCTGTACTTTGTCAAGGTTTTTCTAAGGTTTTGATCAGTCACCATGGTCAAATATTTAGCCACGGTGTACTGTCGATTTAAGGCCAGAAAGCACTGCATTTTGCTTTGTGTTTGTGTTTCCCAATAAGCAATATAGTTTTGTTTTGACTGTGTTGTAATTTGGTTTATCCTGATTGATCGGATGTCCTCTCTCTCTCTCTCTCTCTCTCTCTGTCTCTCTGTCTCTTTGTCTCTGTCTCTCTGTCAGCCAGTCTCTCTCTCTCTCTGTCAGCCAGTCTCTGTCTCTCTGTCTCTGTCTCTCTCTCTCTCTGTCTCTCTCTCTGTCTCTCTGTCAGCCAGTCTCTCTCTCTCTCTGTCTCTCTCTGTCAGCCAGTCTCTCTCTCTGTCTCTCTCTGTCAGCCAGTCTCTGTCTCTCTCTGTCAGCCAGTCTCTCTCTCTCTCTCTCTCTCTCTGCCTCTCTCTGTCAGCCAGTCTCTCTCTCTCTCTCTGTCTCTCTCTGTCAGCCAGTCTCTCTCTCTCTCTCTCTCTGTCTCTCTCTGTCAGCCAGTCTCTCTCTGTCTCTCTCTGTCAGCCAGTCTCTCTCTCTCTCTGTCAGCCAGTCTCTTTCTGTCTCTGTCAGCCAGTCTCTCTGTCTGTCTGTCAGCCAGTCTGTCTGTGCCATGGTGAGGTTACATAGTGACAACATAATGACAAATCAAAGCAATGGCTATAGAATGACATATCTAGTGAATGTTAGATGCATCAAATCCTAACCTGTTCCTCAAATCAATCTCTCCATTCTCTCCCTCCCTCCAGAGTCACGACTGTCTTCGTAACGGTCCCCCAGAGACCGGCGATCTGATGTTGGTCCACAACATGGAGGGCCAGGCGCTCAACGCCTCCTACGTCAAGGATCACGTGCACAAGTACTACCAGGTGAGAGTAGCGTTGCTCCCCGTACACTCCCTTCTCTCTACCTCGTCAACCAACTAGCCCATTAGCCCCGTGTTCCAGCACTAAATTAAATTGTATTAGTCATATTCACCGAATACAACAGGTGTAGACCTTACAGTGACATGCTTACTTACGAGCCTCTAACCAACAGTGCAGTTTCAAAGAATACGGAGAAGAATACGAGATAAAAGTAACAAGTCATTAAAGAGCCGCAGTCAACAATAACAATATATACAGGGGGTGCCGGCACAGAGTCAATGTGCGGAGGCACTGGTTAGTTGAGGTAGTATGTACATGTAGGTAGAGTTAATTAAAGTGACTATGCATAGATGACAACAGAGTGGCAGTGGTGGGGTCTGGGTAGACATTTGACTAGATGTTCATTAAGGTCAAGTTGATTGGTTGAAACCGGGGATGTTAGTGCCTGCACACCCCGTGTACTTCCTTGTAGATCTGAAAGGACTGGTTATGTAAATGGGTTCAAATCAATGTAGCTCATCTCCACATGAGACTACGTTGGAGGTTTGAAAACATCTGACAGATTTCGGCGATCAAAGTCAACAGTGCATATCAGAGGGCTAGGTGTTTTCTTAAGTACATGCTCTCCAACCGATCGCTGCCCGCACCCGTCCCCCCAACGAGCATCACTACTTTGGATGGTTCTGACTTAGAATATGTGGACAACTACAAATACCTAGGTGTCTGGTTAGACTGTAAACTCTCCTTCCAGACTCACATTAAGCATCTCCAATCCAAAATTAAATCTAGAATCGGCTTCCTATTTCGCAAAGCCTCCTTCACTCATGCTACCAAACATACCCTCGTAAAACTGATCATCTTACCGATCCTCGACTTCAGCAATGTAATTTACAAAATAGCCTCCAACACTACTCAACAAATTGGATGCAGTCTATCACAGTGCCATCCGTTTTGTCACCAAAGCACCATATACTACCCATCACTGCAACCTGTGTGCTCTCGTTGGCTGGTCCTTGCTACATATCCGTCGCCAAACCCACTGGCTCCAGGTAATTTATAAGTCTTTGCTAGTTTTGTGTCTTTACCATCATTAAATGAAGACTTTTAGTTTTTATCAAAGATTCTCTGTAATTAGTATTACGCAATTAAACTGATTAATCATGTAACTGTTTTCATTTCCTAATAACTTTTCAGATATTTTATATCAGATCAATTAGTCTTCGAATTAATGAATTATTTACTTTACCTCACGTTAGTCTCCTTCCAAACATCGTAAATTGTTGGTTATCTGCACGAACCCAGTCTTCACTATGAGTCATCCATACATCAATTGCCTTAAATAATTTATTTACTAACTAAGTAATTCACAGAAATGCATAAACAACAGTAGATAGTTACAAGGAAATGATAACGGAGTTTCCCTAGTGGGATAAACCGGTATCGCGGCTTGGTGGACATAAAGGAAGTGGGGGTCAGCTGAGAAGTCACTACAGAGTTGATAATTATAGCAATTGAAATGCTAATCCTTTGCACATGAACGAACGCTCACTCATTCGGGAACAACTGAAAACAATATATATATTTACGCTCAGTGTGTCGTCTTGATCGCTGTTGAAAAGTTTTTCTTTTGTAGAATGGCCGCCCTCTCTCTCTCTCTGTCGTGGTTAGCATGGATTGTTCAGAGTGACATTCATTCATTTGTTATAGAATGGATGTTTCGGCGATTGTCGTTCTTCGCGTTCAATGATACCGAATTCCTACCTGCAGACTAGTAATTAATATCAAAGACTTGTTCTTATTCTGTCGGTATCGATCGTTTAAGAGTTTAACCACGTGGTATGGCTAAAAGATTCAGCAATGGTCTGCAACCTTTGTCCCATTGTAATGGAGAAAAACATGGTCTACTGAGAATTTCTCAAAGTTGGGGTTTTATTCAGAATTGCAGAAAAATGCCTGTCCCAGGATGTCCTGACCCTAACTGGGCTCATGTGGGGGTCCTCTGATTTAGTTAAACTCAAAAGAGATCTGAGTGTTTCCAGCACAGTGCTTATCACACACACACACACACACACAGAGCCTTGTGAACACTTCCACACTCTCAGCCTGGGCGATATGACAAGACAAATGGCACACACCCACGTACACAACATGGTTTGTCCAACATCTCACTCCAAAATCATGGGCATTAACATGGAGTTGGTCCCCCCTTTGCTGCTATAACAGCCTCTATGCTTCTGGGAAGGCTTTCCACTAGATGTTGGAACATTGCTGCGGGGACTTGCTTCTATTCAGCCACAAGCATTAGTGAGGTCAGGCAACTGATGTTGTGCGATTAGGCCTGGCTTGCAGACGGTGTTCAGTCGGTTTGAGGTCAGGGCTCTGTACAGGCCAGTCAAGTTTTTCAACACCGAACTCGACAAACCATATCTGTATGGACCTCACTCTGTGCACGGGGGCATTGTTATGCTGAAACAGGAAAGGGTCTTCCCCAAAGTGTTGCCACAAAGTTGGAAGCACAGAATTGTCTAGAATGTCATTGTATGTGTGTCGCTCTGACTAGATGTAGTATGCATGTAACTATATGGTTATGCCTCTGTGTGTGTGTTTCTAATCACAGGATGGGACTAGGGAGGAGAATGTGTGTGTGTGTGTGTGTGCACACGCTAATCTCAGAGTTTCACTGTGCTTGTATGTGTTGTCTCTCCATCGCTCTCTCTCACTCACTCACTCACTCACTCACTCACTCACTCACTCACTCACTCACTCACTCACTCACTCTCTCTCTCATGATGCTGGCTAATCACCTGCTCTCTCTCACATACACATTTGTACGCACGGCAGAGCCACACGACACGGCAGAGCCACACGACACGGCAGGGCCACACGACACGGCAGAGCCACACGACACGGCAGAGCCGCAAGACAGTCACACACACCAAGACAACATGGCACAAAGGGTGTCTTCAAATTCTGTTACTGGATATTGTCCTCCTGACAATCCTGGGCGTTGTTGTTTTTTTTGTGTTGTTTTGAGTATGACCCTTAATTAACTCTCCCACTCCTCCCATCTCTCATCATCTCATCTCTCTCTTCTCCCCTTTTCAGGTGGAGTTCCAAGATGAGTCCCAGCTGTTACTGAAGCAAACAGAGATCCATTCGCTGGAGCAGGACCTGCCCAAGAGGGTCTGCACTCGCCTGGTACGAGACCACCTGACGCCCACCCACTAGGGCTAGGGAGAGAGGGAGGGAGGGGTGGGTTGGGGAGAGAGGGAGGGAGGGGTGGGCTGGGGAGAGAGGGAGGGGGGGGAGGGAGGGGTGGGCTGGGGAGAGAGGGGGAGTTTTGGAGGCAGGGAGGGTGGGCTGGGGGGGAGAGAGGGAGGCATCGGTGGGCTGGGGAGGGAGGGAGGGTGGGCTGGGGACGGAGGGAGGTGGGGAGAGAGAGGGAGGGGGGTGGGCTGGGGAGGGAGGGAGGGGTGGGCTGGGGGAGAGGGGGAGGGGTGGGTAGGGGGGTGGGCTGGGGAGAGAGGGAGGGAGGGTGGGCTGGGGAGGGAGAGAGGGTGGGCTGGGGACGGAGGGAGGTGTGGGCTGGGGAGGGAGAGAGGGTGGGCTGGGGGAGGGAGGCAGTGGTGGGCTGGGGATGTTATTCCACACTATGTTGTGGAGTTGTCAGTCATGGCTGTGTTGAGCCTTTTTATAAAATGCTTATTTTACGGGATGCTCCTGAAATATCCATCCTTCCTGTCTGGTTGTAGGGGTTTGAAGGGTGTAGGAGCTCAACATAGGAGAGAAGTGATCATGTGGATACCATGTCACTATTTTTACCATCAGCTGTCTCTTCCTGTCTAGGCAATACCAACCCAGGAAGCCCTTCTGTCAGGAGACGAACCACAGGCAGCCAAGAGGCCTCGCCTCCCCGCCCCTCACCCCACACCTCAAGCCCCTATGGACCCCGGTTGCCAACCCCCAGCTACAGGCCCTGTACCTCACAGTATTACACCTCACACACCCAGCCATGCTCCTGGTCCCTCCAACACTGATATCAGCGACCTTACCCTCACCCAGGCTCTGGCAATACCCATCTCCGAGCCCACCCTCACCCCAATGCCAACTCTCACTGATCCTCTCCCAGCCCTGTCGGCCCTAGCCTCCCCTCTGCTGCCCCTCTCCCCAGCCGTGCCCTTCCAGGACCAGGGTGAAGCTTACACAGCCAGGTCTGTGCCCTTCCAGGACCAGGGTGAAGCTTACACAGCCAGGTCTGTGCCCTTCCAGGACCAGGGTGAGGCTTACACAGCCAGGTCTGTGCCCTTCCAGGACCAGGGTGAAGCTTACACAGCCAGGTCTGTGCCCTTCCAGGACCAGGGTGAGGCTTACACAGCCAGGTCTGTGCCCTTCCAGGACCAGGGTGAAGCTTACACGCCCAGCTCCAGCTACGTGTCCTACATGGAGACGCTGCTCAATACACACTTCCCCCCTCAGGAAGATGGCCCCGGGCCCCTGTTTTAATGAGACGCACCACTCTGCCGTGATAGCTAGGCTAGCAGGAGCAAAGCTAATGCTAGGAAAGATAATGTAATCTATGCTAAAGGAGGCTAAGTGATAGACAGTAGCATCTGTTACAGAATGCAGATAAAGCACTCCTCAGTTGCATGTCTTTTATTTTTATTTTTAGGGTGGGTGGGGTGTGGGGGGTTCTCACTGCTGTGGTGTGGTTATGGGCTGTTCCTAGAACTGCAGCGAAAGAGGGGCTTCTTTTCCACTTCTTCTGTGTTTGTCTGCCATTTGTGCAAAACACAAAATGTATAGACATGAATAGACTCACAAGCATCATCACCTTACCTTCTATCCAGTTACTTACCCGCTTCTACAGAACGGTGACGTCAGCTTTTTGTGTTAATCTATGAAACCAGCAACAACTATTTTTTAATAGAAGCTATACCAACTGCTTACAATGAAACAGAACAGCATATGGACAGAATATTTGTGTACAGTTTCAATAATGTATTTTTGTTTGTGAGAGGTCCTGGGGAAAGGGTGGAGATGTATTACAAGGGGGGTTGACAAGTATTTAAATGTCTTATTCATATATTGATATAAAATCCTTGTACAAAGATAAAACATTTTGTTGGGGGGAATGCAACCATGGTAGTTACACTTTATTGTAATTTTGTCTGCAGAACCATTGAATTTTGTGAAGATGTGTTGCAGTAGTTCTGAATGTGTCCCTGTATCGAACAAACCCAAAAACCATCATGTTCACATTGCTCACATTTTCCAACTCCAGAACTTCTCTGGGCTTTGTTTTGTAGCATTCTTCGTAAAAATCAATGTTACTATTCGACGTTGTCTGTTCGTATGACTATTCTTTCTATGTTTATTTTGTGAATATATTAACCTCACGAGGTGATCCGAGAAAATGCTTTGATTATGAAATGATTATCCTTTTTTGAGATTTTAGAGAGGTAAATTGAATTTCTACTCCAGTAAACAAGACCTGCATTTTCAAATGGTATGTTAACTATCTTTATAGAGGTGCTATCCTGGATGACTGGGGAAGCATGTTTCTCATACCCACAGTCACATTATACATAGTGCAAGCCTTTGTGTGTGTGAATCAAATCTGTTAATGTCATACTAGCCATGTAATTGAACTGTTATTACAATAGAATGTCATGACAGATCAATGTTCCTATGTGGAAACCTACTGTGAAGAGGCTTTATTTCATAGGAATTAAACTGAGTTGTTATAGCCAGCTTGTGTAGTGTTCCTTTCCTTTTGCATGTTTATAACCCATCTCTTCTCCTCCGCCGTCTGTCTGTCCCTGCTCATCCTGCACACCACTCATTCCCTGCAGGCCAATGTGGTTGGAGCTCAGTGGAGGTATAACGTCTGTCTGTCCTTGCTCATCCTGCACACCACTCATTCCCTGCAGGCCATTGTGGTTGGAGCTCAGTGGAGGTATGGTCTGGAGCTCAGTGGAGGTATAACGTCTGTCTGTCCTTGCTCATCCTGCACACCACTCATTCCCTGCAGGCCGATGTGGTTGGAGCTCAGTGGAGGTATAACGTCTGTCTGTCCCTGCTCATCCTGCACACCACTCATTCCCTGCAGGCCTGCTCATCCTGTGGTTGGAGCTCAGTGGAGGTATAACTACAGCTGTTACTGCTCATCCTGCACACCACTCATTCCCTGCAGGCCGATGTGGTTGGAGCTCAGTGGAGTATAACGTCTGGCTCATCCTATAACGTCTGTCTGTCCCTGCTCATCCTGCACACCACTCATTCCCTGCAGGCCGATGTGGTTGGAGCTCAGTGGAGGTATAACTACAGCTGTTACTGCTCAGCACACCACTCATTCCCTGCAGGCCAATGTGGTGGAGCTCAGTGGAGGTATAACGTCTGTCTGTCCCTGCTCATCCTGCACACCACTCATTCCCTGCAGGCCAATGTGGTTGGAGCTCAGTGGAGGTATAACTACAGCTGTTACTGCTCCCGGTTCTCTGGCAACAACACAAGCAGAATCCCAAAGAGGCTCATGTTTTAAAGGAGGGGAAAGTGTACTGTCCAAAGACCCTGTACCGTGGCTGGGTCACCATGGCTGACCCTGTTTTACTCTGTGTATTTCTCCTCATCTGCCAAGTGTAATCTTGACCCTGTCATGGGATTCATCTGACCCTTCTCTAAAACTGCGCTACTATACATTGACCCTTCGTGGCTTTTAAAGGAATGGACTGTGTACTACCAAGAATACTACCATGGCTGACCCTTCACTACTACCATGGCTGACCATACTACCATGGCTGCACCAATACCAATGCCTTTAAACTACCATGGCTGTCTTGACTACCATGGCTGACCCTGTACTCAAATTTTATTTACCATTTTGAGTTCACTACTATTTTGATGCTGACCCTTCACTACAATGAAGTTTACTACATGGCTGATTCAAAATGGCTGACCCTATACTACCATGGCTGACCCTTCACTACTACCATGGCTGACCCACTACTACCATTTTGACCCTTCATTACTACAATGGATAATCCCAACACTAATGGCTGACACTTCATGAATATAGTTGATGACAAATGGCTGACCCTTCACTACTACCATGGCTTTATTACCATGGCTGTGAATTGAAACTACCATGGCTGAACGATGAGTTCTGTTTTACATGCTGAGTCACTACTACAATCATTTTGTTTAATTGACCCTGTACTACCATGGCTGAGTACTACCATGGCTGACCCTGTACTACTACCATGGCTGACCCTGTTACTACCATGGCGTACTACCATGGCTGACCCTCACTACTACCATGGCTGTAACCTGAACCATGGCTGACCCTGTACTACTACCTGACCCTGACCATGGCTGACCCGTACTACTACCAGCTAAACTACCATGTCTGTGCTACCATGGCTGAGCACCATGGCACTAAACCCTAATTTTCTCCAGGGGTGCTTCACTACTACCATGGCTGACCCTGTACTACCATGGCTGACCCTGTACTACTACCATGGCTGACTCTTACTACTACCATGGCTGACCCTGTACTACCATGGCTGACCCTCACTACTACCATGGCTGACTCTGTACTACCATGGCTGACCCTACTACTACCATGGCTGACCCTGTACTACTACCATGGCTGACCCTGTACTACCATGGCTGACCCTGTACTACTACCATGGCTGACCCTGTACTACTACCATGGCTGACCCTGTACTACTACCATGGCTGACCCTTCACTACTACCATGCTGCTGACCCATGGCTACTACTACCTACTACCATGGCTGACCCTTACTACTACCATGGCTGATCCTGTACTACTACCATGGCTGACCCTGTCACTACTACCATGGCTGACCCTGTACTACTACCATGGCTGACCCTTCACTACTACCATGGCTGACCCTTCACTACTACCATGGCTGACCCTGTCACTACTACCATGGCTGACCCTTCACTACTACCATGGCTGACCCTTCACTACTACCATGGCTGACCCTTCACTACTACCATGGCTGACCCTTCACTACTACCATGGCTGACCCTGTACTACTACCATGGCTGACCCTTCACTACTACCATGGCTGACCCTTCACTACTACCATGGCTGACCCTTCACTACTACCATGGCTGACCCTTCACTACTACCATGGCTGACCCTGTCACTACTACCATGGCTGACCCTTCACTACTACCATGGCTGACCCTTCACTACTACCATGGCTGACCCTTCACTACTACCATGGCTGACCCTGTACTACTACCATGGCTGACCCTTCACTACTACCATGGCTGACCCTTCACTACTACCATGGCTGACCCTTCACTACTACCATGGCTGACCCTTCACTACTACCATGGCTGACCCTACTACCATGGCTACTACTACCATGGCTGACCCTGTACTACTACCATGGCTGACCCTTCACTACTACCATGGCTGACCCTGTACTACTACCATGGCTGACCCTTCACTACTACCATGGCTGACCCTGTACTACTACCATGGCTGACCCTTCACTACTACCATGGCTGACCCTTCACTACTACCATGGCTGACCCTTCACTACTACCATGGCTGACCCTTCACTACTACCATGGCTGACCCTTCACTACTACCATGGCTGACCCTGTACTACTACCATGGCTGACCCTTCACTACTACCATGGCTGACCCTTCACTACTACCATGGCTGACCCTTCACTACTACCATGGCTGACCCTGTACTACTACCATGGCTGACCCTTCACTACTACCATGGCTGACCCTGGTGACTACTACTACCATGGCTGTCACTACTACCCTGACCCTTCACTACTACCATGGCTGACCCTACCATGGCTGACTACTACTACCATGGCTGACCCTACACTACTACCATGGCTGACCCTGTACTACTACCATGGCTGACCCTGTACTACTACCATGGCTGACCCTGTACTACTACCATGGCTGACCCTTCACTACTACCATGGCTGACCCTGTACTACTACCATGGCTGACCCTTCACTACTACCATGGCTGACCCTGTACTACTACCATGGCTGACCCTTCACTACTACCATGGCTGACCCTGTACTACTACCATGGCTGACCCTGTACTACTACCATGGCTGACCCTTCACTACTACCATGGCTGACCCTTCACTACTACCATGGCTGACCCTTCACTACTACCATGGCTGACCCTGTACTACTACCATGGCTGACCCTGTACTACTACCATGGCTGACCCTGTACTACTACCATGGCTGACCCTGTACTACTACCATGGCTGACCCTGTACTACTACCATGGCTGACCCTGTACTACTACCATGGCTGACCCTGTACTACTACCATGGCTGACCCTGTACTACTACCATGGCTGACCCTGTACTACTACCATGGCTGACCCTTCACTACTACCATGGCTGACCCTTTACTACTACCATGGCTGACCCTTCACTACTACCATGGCTGACCCTTCACTACTACCATGGCTGACCCTGTACTACTACCATGGCTGACCCTGTCACTACTACCATGGCTGACCCTGTCACTACTACCATGGCTGACTACCCATGGCTGACCCTTCACTACTACCATGGCTGACCCTGTACTACTACCATGGCTGACCCTTCACTACAACCATGGCTGACCCTTCACTACTACCATGGCTGACCCTGTACTACTACCATGGCTGACCCTGTACTACTACCATGGCTGACCCTGTACTACTACCATGGCTGACCCTTCACTACTACCATGGCTGACCCTTCACTACTACCATGGCTGACCCTTCACTACTACCATGGCTGACCCATGGCTGACCCTGTACTACCATGGCTGACCCTTACTACTACCATGGCTGACCACCATGGCTGACCCTGTACTACTACCATGGCTGACCCTGTACTACTACTACTACCATGGCTGACCCTGTACTACTACCATGGCTGACCCTGTACTACCATGGCTTGTATTATTATTATATGTATTATTATTGTATAGTCCCAAAATTCAGCCTCACTTTAGTTACCTACCATGGTGGGTTTACTCAACATGGCTGGCAAATCATATATTACCAGGAAGTCACAACCCGTAGACCATGGCTGCGATATAGATTTCTTTGTTTGTTTTTCATATGGTTTTATCTCACTTTTATTTTAATCTACCATGGCGATTAGCACCTCCTACTAAACCAGGGTTTCCCGAAGCAGGACCCTGGATAACCTTTACTATAGACCACCTCCTGCAGGAATACAGTTTGTGCACTACTACCATGGCTGAACCATGGCTGCGCAGAGCCTACTGTCTTTGGTGATTACCATGTAGTCCAATGGCTGGGAAATTCACTACTAGATGGCTCTTCACTACTCATGGTTTATCTGTGTTCCGCTGAAAACTTTGTGTTCTGGCTATTGGGATAAAATTCATAGTACCATGGTTTCAAAATGTATTTTGGAAGGTCAACATGGTCCCACTATAATGGCTGAATTAAACACCATTTTTAAAGAGGGAACCATGGCTGCGTACTACTACCATGGGAGGACTATCCCTTGCAAACTACCATGGCTGATTGTACTACTATTGCCATGGCTGACCCGTACTACCATGGCTGACCCTTCACTACTACCATTTCCCCCATCCTCAATTGCTGTTTAGACATGATTATTCTGACCCTGTACTACTACCATGGCTGAGTACTACTAGAGAGACATATGGTGTCTCTTATTACTACCTGGAAGAGGTGGTCTCCACTGATATATCCCTTAACCAATGTAATATGGTGTCTCTTATTGTCCTGGAAGAGGTGGTACTCCACTGATATACCCTGGCTGAACCATATGGTGTCTAACCCTGTACTACTACCATGGCTGACCCTGTACTACTCTCCATGGCTGTACTACTAATATTGACCCTGTACCTGGGCTGACCCTGTACTACCACCGTGGCTGACCCTACCTAATGGCTGATACTCTAGGTGGCTCCACCTCTGACCCTGTAATACTACACCATGGCTGTACTACTACCATGGCTGACCCTTAACCACTACTACCATGGCTGACCCTGTACTACTAGGTGGCTGACCCTCCACTGATATCCCTACCAACCAATGTACTATATGGTGTCTCCTATTGCCCTGGAAGAGGTGGTCTCCACTGATATATCCCTTAACCAATGTAATATGCTGTGTCTACTACCATGTGACCCTGTACTACTACCATGGTGGTCTACCATGGCTGATACTACCATGGCTCCCTCACTAACCATGGCTGACCCTGTAATACCATGGTGTACTACTTATGGCTGACCCACTAAGAGGTGGTCTCCACTGGATATCCCTACTAACCATGGCTGATGGTGTCTACCATGGCTGACCCTGTAAGATGGCTGACCCTGATACTAACCAATGGTAATATGGTGTACTACCATGGCTGACCCTGTACTACTACCATGGCTGACCCTTAACCTAATGGCTGACCCTTCACTACTATGGTGTCTCTACTATTGCCCTGTACTACTACCATGGTGACCCTGATACTACTACCATGGCTGACCCTTACTACTACCATGGCTGACCCTGATATATAACCAATGTAATATGGTGTCTCCTATTGCCCTGTAAGAGGTGGTCTCCACTGATATCCCATTAACTAATGGCTGACAATGGCTTGTAATATGGTGTCTCTTATTGTGGTCTCCATGGCTGACCCCTGGAGGAGGTGGTCTCCACTGATATGTATTATTATTAATGTAATTATGGTGTCTCCAAAATTGCCTGGTTAACATGGTGGTCAACATCCACTATATTATCCGATATAGATTTCCAATGTTTTAACTTTTTATTTTAATCTCTCGATTAGCATTGTAAACCTGGAGGAGGTGGTCTATAGACCACCTCCTGCAGGAATCCAGTTTGTTAACCAATGAAAGCGCAGAGCCCTGTCTTTGGTGATTACCTGTAGTCCAATGTAATATGGTGTCTCTGTGTTCCCTGAAAACTTTGTGTTCTCTATTGGGATAAAATCTGTTTCAAAATGTAATTGGAAGGTGGTCCCTCCACTGATATCCCTTCAAACCAATGTAATATGGTGATTATTCTCTCTAGAGAGACATATTTGCCCTGGAAGAGGTGGTCTCCACTGATATATCCCTTAACCAATGTAATATGGTGTCTCTTATTGTCCTGGAGGAGGTGGTCTCCACTGATATCCCTCAACCAATGTAATATGGTGTCTCTTATTGTCCTGGAAGAGGTGGTCTCCACTGATATATCCCTTAACCAATGTAATATGGTGTCTCTAATTGTCCTGGAAGAGGTGGTCTCCACTGATATCCCTCAACCAATGTAATATGGTGTCTCTTATTGTCCTGGAGGAGGTGGTCTCCACTGATATCCCTCAACCAATGTAATATGGTGTCTCCTATTGTCCTGGAGGAGGTGGTCTCCACTGATATCCCTTAACCAATGTAATATGGTGTCTCCTATTGTCCTGGAGGAGGTGGTCTCCACTGATATCCCTTAACCAATGTAATATGGTGTCTCTTATTGTCCTGGAGGAGGTGGTCTCCACTGATATCCCTCAACCAATGTAATATGGTGTCTCCTATTGCCCTGGAAGAGGTGGTCTCCACTGATATATCCCTTAACCAATGTAATATGGTGTCTCCTATTGTCCTGGAGGAGGTGGTCTCCACTGATATCCCTTAACCAATGTAATATGGTGTCTCTTATTGTCCTGGAGGAGGTGGTCTCCACTGATATCCCTCAACCAATGTAATATGGTGTCTCCTATTGCCCTGTAAGAGGTTGTCTCCACTGATATCCCTTAACCAATGTAATATGGTGTCTCTTATTGTCCTGGAGGAGGTGGTCTCCACTGATATCCCTTAACCAATGTAATATGGTGTCTCCTATTGCCCTGGAAGAGGTGGTCTCCACTGATATATCCCTTAACCAATGTAATATGGTGTCTCTTATTGTCCTGGAAGAGGTGGTCTCCACTGATATATCCCTTAACCAATGTAATATGGTGTCTCTTATTGTCCTGGAGGAGGTGGTCTCCACTGATATCCCTTAACCAATGTAAACTACGCTTTGGTCCTATTATTGCTCACACAATGTCTATGTAAAAAAGGCATGCCCATACTTCGATATGCCTTTGTAACGACTTGCGATGGAGATGGCGGCCTTTTGCCCCCCCAATGTTTAAAAACCATCTATGCTGTTGTGCCTTGCAAAGTAGGCACAACGACACAGCAGTTGGAACACAATCTCAAATTTGGTCTCGTCAGACCACAGTACAGATTTCTACCTTTCTAAATGTCCAGTGCTCGTGTTTCTTGGCCCAAGCAAGTCTCTCCTTATTGGTGTCCTTTAGTAGTGTTTTTTTGTTGCAGCTATTCGACCATGAATGTCACGCTGTGTAATGATAGGAGACAAGCGCAGGATTACATGATGGGGGTTTTATTTTCTCCACCCAAACAAAAGAGCGAGGTGTAAACCTCTAAATAGTACACGGGATGAGACCCGTAAAACAAGTGCACAATAACACGGAAGCCGACACAATAGCACAGGTGCTCACAAGACCAACGGACATGGTGACAATGGGGAACAGAGGGCACTTTTTTTTAACCTTCATTTAACTAGGCAAGTCAGTTGAGAACAAATTCTTATTTTCAATGACATCCTAGGAACAGGGGCAGAACGACAGATTTGTACCTAGTCAGCTCAGGGATTTTAACTTACAACCTTCCGGTTACTAGTCCAAAGCTCTAACCACTAGGCTACCCTGCCGCCCCACATACTAATCAGGGAAAATGGGAACCAGGTGTGCGTAATGAGACGACAGGGGTTGGTGGTGATGAATCCAGTTCAGTGATGCCTAGAAGGCCGGTGACGCAGACCTCCGGAGCTGGTGAACGGAATGAGCAGCAGGACCATGGGGATCTGTGACCATGAAGACCTGATTCACAGTCTCCTCTGAACAGTTGATGTTGAGGGGTCTGTTACTTGTCTGAAGCATTTATCTGGGCTGCAATTTGAAGTGCAGTTAACTCTAATGAATTTATCCTCTGCAGCAGAGGTAACTCTGGGTCTTCCTTTCCTGTGGCGTTCCTCATGAGAGCCCGTTTCATCATAGTGTTTGATGGTTTTTGCGACTGCACTTGAAGAAACTTTCAAAGTCCTTGAAATTTTCCCGATTGACTGACCTTCATGTCTTAATGTAATGATGGACTGTCATTTCTCTTTGTTTATTTGAGCTGTTCTTGCCATAATATGGACTTGGTATTTTACCAAATAGGGCTATCTTCTGTATTCCACCAATACCATGTCATAACACAACTGATTGGCTGAAACACATTAATCATTTGTGTTATTTAATAGTTTCAATGTCTTCAATATTATTCTACAATGTAGAAAAATAGTAAAATAAAGAAAACCCCTGGAAATGAATGTGTCCAAACCTTTGACTGGCACTGCATGTATGTTATATTATTTATTATTTATTTACTTCCTATGGCAATCAGAAGCTGCAGTCTTCTCTATAGAAATATACTATATAGACCTGTATTTAGTCTACTGTAGGCCTAAGTTACATTGTTTTATATGCAGATGTGACCAAAATGAAGATTTGACTAGGAAATGGAGCTCAGCAGTTGCAGGCCAATAATATCTGAAGTGACTTCTCTTGTCCAACACCAGCCAGAGCGATATGAGACTCGTTGGTGCTTAGCCTCAAGGGTTTGTTCCTCATGTGGGGGAAAGGGAATTATTGCTTCCTGTTTCCCCAGGCTAGTTCTTTGGAGATTTTTTGTTGTTGTTTCATGTGATCAATTTCAGATTGAATGTCTTTTGAATTATCTCTGAGAAAAGACTAGACCAGAGCAATATATTTAGACTGAATATTGAACGGTTATTGGAGGTCTTTCTTGCCCCTCAAATGTGTTAACTTTTATATAAACTTTTCAACAAGCATGGCGCTTGCTTAATAACGTGAGATGTTATCGTTTCAGGGACACTGACGAGAAATGTATTTCGTGTAGAGGTTATTAAAGGACATGGAGGACTGCACTCGGTAGTCATTTCCATCTACCCTGCTAAACAATTGATTGTGAACGCTTTTCCTACTCACGCTAATGTAAAAACGAGCGCTGGTATTATTGCTGATCTTCACACGTCATTTGTTGGGAATGTAGGCCGAATGCATAAACAATGTGGTGTTCCTATTAGATGAGACTTGCTGTGTAGAGCTGGATTTATGAAGATTATTATTAGCATGTGTAGTTGGTACATAAATCTGTTCATGGCAGTCCCCTGAGATGTGACTCGTATAGAGCTGTTGTTGTTAATGGAACATGCATGTTATGATCTTACAAGATGCCATGCTGCCTGTATGTAGCCTAGTGGTTAAGAGCGTTTGGTCAGTAACCGGAAGGTTGCTGGTTCAAATCCCCAAGCCGACTATGGGGAAAAATCTGGTGATGTGCCCTTGAGCAAGGCACTTAACCCTGATTGCTGCTGGAAATGTCTAATGTACAAGTACTGTATGTTCATTCTCATCACAACAATGTGTACAGTTTTACTGGAATCACGATTGCATGCTGCCCTTGTGTGTGGACGATGAAAAGACTAGCTTTTCAAAGTGATGCACATGGCAACCATAACTGTGTGTGTTTGTGTGTGTGTGGGGGGGGTGTAAAAATGGAGGTGGCAAATACCAAAACATAAACCTTGCACCTGGCTTGTTACCCCCTACACCAGTGATCACCAACCTTTTCCTGGTCAAGATCCCTTTCTGAGTCAAAATGCAAGCCAAGATCTATCGCTCAGATTGTTATTTTTTACATGACTTCAGAAACATGACTCTTTGCAACATTAACTTATTAAAAACAGTACTGTAGCAATGAGGTTTGTGCTGTAGGCAATAAGCCCAATACATTATCACTGCATATTGGCTTGAATTGCCCTGCCAAAGCATTGTTGTTCAGAGCATTTCAAAAAATGAGGCTATATGATCACAACGGTAATATATAAGTTGTATTCCTTGTGAGGCACAGCTACATTTTGAAATAATGTGCTTTTTATTTTACTGGGCTGATGGTGCCTGCATCTGATGGTCAGTCTCAGCGGAGGGAGATGGCAGCAGACGAATGCACCCGTTTACATCGTGACGTCTTTCATTACCTCCTACGTCATCTTCACGGAGTCGCCCTGCTACTGAATGGACACGTGTCGTGTTCTAATGCAAGATGGAGGAGCCTGTCTCTCATCAGTGATCGCATTTATTTGGGGGAAATTGCATATGACATTTTCATTCAAGACAGGATAAATATACCTGTTTCAGGTGATAATAAAACGTGTTTTGTTTAGTTTACAACAAGTCAAGCTAGTTTGCACTGCAGAGCAGCTAGCTAGTTCAAAACTAGGCTATGTTGAAGATACCATTGTAGCTAGCGATCACCTAATAATGATCATAAAAAAACAAACGTTATTACCATCATACTAACCTTAAACAGGAGGTAAAAGTCATAATATAATTGTCTTAAAAGCTAATGTGTATTATTTAACATTACTATTAAAATAGGTTTGTCGGAGGACTCGACTTGACCTTCGCCACCCGAGTCCGTTGGGGAGTTGCAGCTATGAGACAAGATTGAAATTGGGGAGAAAAAATCAACATCAACAAAAATTGTACTGGCTTATAGGAATGGATAATTGTTTACAAGTTGGTAGCTATCCCATAAAGCCATCACCTAAAACCACGTATTTTCATCTAATGTGGTTTGGTAACTTCCTGTTCTTCGATAGACTCTGGTTGGACTGAACACGACGCAAAGTTTGAAAAATGCCTTAAGTATGCAGAGTCCATCTCGCAATGGAGCCTTCAACCGCATGGGGGGGGTTACGTTTCCACTCGGTTCAACCGCAAGGAGCGTTGCGTTTCCACTCCGTTCAACCTCATGGGGGGGTTGCGTTTCCACTCGGTTCAACCGCATGGGGGTTGCGTTTCCACTCGGTTCAACCGCATGGGGGCGTTGCGTTTCCACTCCGTTCAACCGCAAGGGACGTTGCGTTTCCACTCGGTTCAACCGCAAGGGGCGTTGCGTTTCCACTCGGTTCAACCGCAAGGGGCGTTGCGTTTCCACTCGGTTCAACCGCAAGGGACGTTGCGTTTCCACTCGGTTCAACCGCATGTGGCGTTGCGGACGTCCCCATTTGAAATGCATGACATCTGGCGCAATGTAAAGGAATGCTTATGGGTCATGTGAATGAAGATTGAGGGTCCACCTCTCAACGTTCCTCCTCTCTCCCTTCCCTCCATTGATACCTTCCAGCTAATGGCAAAACTGTAGTCACACAGCACTAATAATAACAACACAAGCCTATCGATGCTCTTTCCTACTCATTCATTACAGCTGCAGTGCTGGTTGTGGAGTGAGTGGATGTAGGAAGAACAAACATTTTATGGTTTTTAAAATTGTTGAATAAAAAGTGTTGACAGTGCTAAGTAAGAACTTAATCATAACTGCAGCTCTTTGCTGTATTCGGTGACTGTCTCTTTCTAGTCATGGTTTTAAAAGTTTTGAAATCTCAGTGTCAATTTTGCTGTAGCTTTCTTTTATGCATGCTATGTTACTGCAGACACGGTAATCTGAGCCATCCGATTGGCTAGAGGTAGGCCTATAGTATACTTGATTTGCTCTCTGGGCCCGCTGGAAAGACATGGTTTGTAACTTCAGGTACATGAAATGGTTCAAAATGGGAACACTTCGCCTACCTGGCGCTCAGGGCAGCTGAGTCGGGTGCACCTACCTGGCGCTCAGGGCAGCTGAGTCGGGTGCACCTACCTGGCGCTCAGGGCAGCTGAGTCGGGTGCACCTAGTCGGGTGCACTGGCGCAGGGCAGCTGAGTCGGGGCGCGCAGGGCAGCTGAGTCGGGTGCATCTACCTGGCGCTCAGGGCAGCTGAGTCGGGTGCATCTACCTGGCGCTCAGGGCAGCTGAGTCGGGTGCACCTACCTGGCGCTCAGGGCAGCTGAGTCGGGTGCACCTACCTGGCGCTCAGGGCAGCTGAGTCGGGTGCACCTACCTGGCGCTCAGGGCAGCTGAGTCGGGTGCACCTACCTGGCGCTCAGGGCAGCTGAGTCGGGTGCACCTACCTGGCGCGCAGGGCAGCTGAGTCGGGTGCACCTACCGCCAACAGCGGGAGAAGAATACAATTTTTTTACAGAAATGTTTGTTGATGACTAGGAATACATTATAGATCGACCAGTCGATCGGGATCAACTGGTTGGTGACCACTACCCTATACACTTTAGGGCAAGGATTATCAACTAGATTCAGCTGCGGGACAATTTTTTATTTATTAAGCGGATGGTCAGGGGGCTAGAACATAATTCCAAATCATGTGTAGACTGCAAATTGACCACAAGAAGCCCAAACAGATATAACATTTGACTAAACCATAATCATTTCAAACCCTGCTTACATTCTAAGTATCACATATCTCTCTCATGTGTGGGAATACTTCGGAACACATTTCTACAATTTACATCACTTGGAGCTGAAATAACTTTTTTATTTTAATGATCTATACCCTCTAAAGCAGGATTCGCGGGGAACCGCGGTTTAGGAGGTATGAAGACGTTTTTTTGTTTACCATCAAACGTCATGTTGAAGTGATGTGCACTCATCCCGACATCAAAAAGCTCTGGAGCAGGATAGCTAACACTGATGTAGGGACCTTGACAAACTCAACAGTGAGTGAGTGAGTCATGACCATGAAAACACGCAAGACTGGTGCCTATATCTATGTTAAAACACGATATTATTCTTCTGGCTTTATCGAGCTTTATTTGTGATATTTTACCTTGCCTCACTGGCTTGCTAGGTAGTCAATCTCCTGTATGTGATGTTATAGAAGATCTGATCACGTGTTTGTTAATTTGCCCGAGCTGCATTTGAAGTTGCATGTGATCGTATCTACTGCTAGGTAAACAAATAGGTTTCTAATGACGAACTGCGCTCGCAGCTTTTCATGATGTATCCTGGAAATGGGTCTATATGACATAGGGGAGGGTGTATGGTCTTTGTTTAGATAATGGGATATTTTCTGTCTCTCACCTCATCAGTGTCTGTGCTAATCATGTCGAGCTAAGTCAGAAGCCTTTGGTCTGTGCCAAATCCTCATTATCATCCTAGTGTTGAAGTGTAAATGAATGTGAATAGGAAGCGCAACTGCAGTGGGGATCAGAAACCTGATGAAAATGCTAGTGCAGGGACTGTTGTGTTTCTCCTCTCCACCACATCTAGCCCTGCGACCAAAGGATTTTTTTTGCCCTGATCTTTTGAAGCCTTTGTCTGGCTGGAAGGTTGTTTTCCTCGTACTGCCCTGCTCATCTGGCATTACACAGAAATAAACTTGTTTTGAAGTTGCCAGATGAAAAGCTGGCCGACTGTCAAAGGTGCCAAAGTCTCCACTGTGCAGAGTGACCCCTCTCTCTGACGGGCAGGGGATGATGGGGGTTGTAGGGGTTAGGGGGATTGTAGTTGTTTGATGTGAGCCAAGTCTAATTATAGCTGGTGTACTGACAGGTTCTAATTATAGTTGGTATACTGGAGGTGGGGTGGGGGGTGGGGGGGGGGTCACAGATTATTTCACTTAGAATTCACTGCATCACAATTCCAGAGGGTCAGAAGTTTACATACACTAAGTTGACTGTGCCTTTAAACAGCTTGGAAAATTCCAGAAAATTATGTCACGGCATTAGAAGCTTCTGATAGGCTAATTGACATAATTTGAGTCAATTGGAGGTATACCTGTGGATGTAGATACTTTTGTACTTGTTTCCTCCAACATCTTCACAAGGTCCTTTGTTGTTGTTCTGGGATTGATTTGCACTTTTCGCACTAAAGTACTTTCATCTCTAGGAGACAGAATGCATCTCCTTCCTGAGCGGTGTGACGGGTAAGTGATCCCATGGTGTTTATACTTGCGTACTTTTGTTTGTACAGATGAACGCGGTACCTTCAGGCATTTGGAAATTGTTCCCAAGAATGAACCAGGCTTGTGGAGGTCTACAAATTCTCTTCTGATATCTTGGCTGATTTCTTTTGATTTTCTCATGATGACAAGCAAAGAGGCACCGAGTTTGAAAGTAGGCCTTGAAATACACCCACAGGTACACCTCCAATTGATTCAAATGATGTCAATAAGCCTATCAGAAGCTTCTAAAGCCATGACATAATTTTCTGGATTTTTCCAAGCTGTTTGAAGGCACAGTCAACTTAGTGTATGTAAACTTCTGACCCACTGGAATTGTGTTACAGTGAATTATAAGTGAAATAATCTGTCTGTAAACAATAGTTGGAAAAATAACTTGTGTCATGCACAAAGTAAATGCCCTAACCGACTTGCCAAAACTATAGTCTGTTAACATTAATATTATGTTTGGGGTTTTTGGCTGGGTTTCTGTACAGCGCTTTGAGATATCAGCTGATGTAAGAAGGGCTATATAAATACATTTGATTTGATTAACAATACATTTGTGGAGTGGTTGAAAAACTAGTTTTAATGACTCCAACCTAAGTGTATGTAAACGTCAACTGTAAACTTCAACTTCAAGTGTGGTCATTGTATGGTAGGTGACCATTTGACCTTTTTCTGTGCAGTGATCAGAGGTCATACCTGTTTAGCTTGACTTTATCTAGACCTGACAGTCAATCATTTATTCAGTTAAAAAAAATAAGTACTTAAGTTTGAATGCTTTCAACGTTTTTATATATTTCATATTTGCTTTGGTGAGGCAAGTTTCAAGCTGAGATGGGGGACAGACATCCGTGCAGCTTCTAGCCCGGTGAGCCTCCGCAATTCAGAGTTGTCTTTCTCCGTGCCTGTGATTTTCCTAGACGGACAGTGTCATCAGGCTCCTGGAAAGGGCAGAATCACCCAATAAAAGGGCCCAACTAAACACACTTGTAACACACAACACATACAGTACATCAAATATTTCGCTGACCTTCTCCTCTCCAAAGTTTTTGATATACAGGTTTGTATTAGGGTGACTAAATCAATGGAGACCACAGGTTTGTATTAGGGCGACTAAATCAATGGAGACCACCGGTTTGTATTAGGGTGACTAAATCAATGGAGACCACAGAGAAAAAGTTGTCAACATAAGGAAAATTGCAGTGTGTTGTGTCAGCTAAAGTGGATTCTGATCAAGAATAAAAGGCTACCTGACAGGCTCACTTTCCCATTGAACTCGTCATCTTTATTCTCCAATCCGTCGGTCATAAAACCTTATAGATATGGATTTTGAGACGTGACATGTAGTATTTTCATATATTGGATACACTCCATATTAATGTGAAATTCCTGTTATGCTAAGAAGATTTCTCCCAAAAACAAGCATATCTCTGTGAAATGTCACAAGAGCACTGAGCTGAATTTACATTTAATTCAGTTGGTGTCATGCTAATTTAACTTTTTTTGCGACCGGCAGAAACAGCTTCGAAGACAACATGTAAAATCTTCAAAAGTAGCTGCGAGCAAGCTACACCGCTGTCAACAGAACTCGGTGCTTATCGGATGTATGAGGTTATACAATCCGACTTCAGTTATAATGTTAATGACATGTCAGAGAAAGACCCCCACTGAACCATTCAGAACATGAAGAATCCTATTTGTCTTGGTACAATTATTATTTTTTTAACATAAGGAAGTGACATTTCATCACCAAAGCGCAGAGTGGGTGGACATCCTAATAGATGTTACCAACGATGTTCCTACTTGTGGATACCATGTGATGTTAATGACATGTCAGAGAAAGACCCCCACTGAACCATGTGATGTTAATGACATGTCAGAGAAAGACACTGAACCACGTGATGTGCTTTCCCTTTAACCACCTCAAAGATCAACGTCTCCAGACTCAGCATCTGCTTTCTGGTGAACGTTGACATAAGCGTATCCCAGAGATCGATGGGTGGCTTTGTCCCTGCAAACCCTAATATGAAAGGTTCAAGGAAAAACAAAAAACAAAAATGTATAAATATAAGTCATTTCAAATAGTGCCTTTGGATAGAACTTTCTTTAAGTTTAAGAAGATCCCGAAGGCCAATCACAGTAACATAATGGATGATCCATTCACAAGGGAACATATAGAAGAGCTATTACGATACATAAGAACACATATTCATCAAACCTTACCCAAAGATAGCACCAAGAAGGCACTGAGTGAGTCAGTCTAACCATTACTGTACTTGTAACTAAATACATCCTTTGGAAAAATAATGAACATACCTCGATGAGAATGGAAACTGATTAAACGAGTATGCTATCGAGACATTAGCATAAAAAATAAAAACATATATTGAAACGGCCCTCTTGTTAAAAAAAAGGACACAACTATTGAGGAAGTCGACTAAACCCTTCCAACGTTTCTGCAACTACCTCCCCCTAAGAAAAAGCAATGTTTGAAATATATTCTACCCTTTTGTGACTTTGAGTCAGTGGCTCTTATCACGGAGTGACATTTGTCTTACCCGACACCCTAGGCCTAGACCACCCCAATAGATCCACGGAGATCTGCGTTGCACTCTACTCTGCCTTCTCTCCTTTCTCTGTATTTGCCCAGTGGGGCAAAACTTATGATACAGGATAGCTTCGTTCGTATCCTGATGCAGGTCTCCCACGTGCGGGGAGGCCCCAAGGTTTGTAGGAGCTTCGGAATTCATGGCTGATGCACACAATCACATCTGTCAAGCTCCTCTAACTACAGGAAAAAAAGCATCAATATATGTTTATCTTTGCACTGCACTGTCGCTCCCACTTCTCTTCACTTCTCTATGTTATACAGAACTGAGTGCCTTTAATCATCAGGGAGAGAAGAGAAAGAGGCCCTACAAGTTGGAATGAAAAACAATGTTGTTGAGTGTGTGGTTTATTAATGAAGTGCATCTTCATCCAGTCAGGGAAGACAAACAAATGTCCGTCCCCTCAAAGCTCTTAATCGGCCCATTAGTCTTGGAGCGGATGCAGCCTCTCACTCACTCACTCACTCACTCACTCACTCACTCACTCACTCACTCACTCACTCACTCACTCACTCACTCACTTGGATATGCACATGAGAATAAATAAATGTATTCAGTAAATCGGCGCTAGGTATGATCAGCAGACTCTGTCCTCTGAGGTAAATAAAACACACAGGTGTTATATTCATGAGTATCACACTCCGGGGATACTTATCTCTGTGGCGTCTGACCCAGGTTGATTTCCCTCACCCATTCCCGTCTTCCAGTCCCTTGCTCTGTGTTCTGGGCCCTCTGTTAATTCACCACCAAAACTCATTTCACCACATAACCACTTTTAGCACTGTGGAGAATTTGCACATGAGAATTCTTAATTTTTGTATTTCACTTTGCTGATAGAGATCGTTGTTTGGGCAGAAATGAATTCTCCGATCGTTTACTGGTGAAAACATATTACAGGCACTAAAGGCTTCAATTAAGGCAAGCTATAAATAAAAAAAAACGAGTTGTTGGCACACTAGGGTTATCAATGCTGCTGAAGCCTTTTATTAATTATTAGAAAATAGCTTTAATAGCATTTCAAGGGAGATGTTTCAAAGAAAATCTTGGTAAAAAAGGTCCACATTGGCTGCCGTTTTAAGCTTTGTGCTGCAGAGCTGTTGGCATCAGACACACAGATTGGCTTACGGCATTCTTTCATGTCAATGGAAGTTTTGATGTTTGAGTTGTGCATATGTATCTAAAGTTAGGTTTTGAAATGTTATTTTCTCCAAAGGTCTAGTTTGTGACTATGCTTGGTAAGACTCATTTGTTGATGTGACATAGAGGGTTAGGTTTTAGCCTGTGGATGAACTCTTGTAGACTCAGCATTTGTTGAGTTTCAGTCTCAACCCCAATATGCTTCACCCTTTATTTGTTACAAGTCCTTTTTTTTGTTATAGATTGTAAACGTTTTGATGATTCAGCAACACTCCATTGTTCTAAACCCAGTGATCTCAGAAATGAATTCTCCGATCCCTTCTAAACCCAGTGATCTCAGCTGAAAACATATTAAACCCAGTGATCTCAGCTAAAGGCTTCAACCCTCCCTTCTAAAAGTGATCTCAGCTCACACATAACTTCCTCTAACCCTCCCTTCTAAACCCAGTGATCTCAAACATCACAGTTCTAACCCTCCCTTCTAAACCCAGTGGTTATCAATGCTAAACCCAGTGATCTCAGCACATTTCCTCTAATTATTAAAAGTGATAGCTTTAATACATTTCCCTTCTAAAGGGAGATGATTCAGAAAATCTTGGTAAAAAAGGTCTTCTAAACCCATTGGCTGCCATCACACTTTCTAACCCTCCCTTTAAACCCAGTGATCTCAGCTCACACTTCCTCTAACCCCTCCCTTCTAAAGCATCACACTTCCTCTAACCCTCCCTTCTAAACCCAGTGACACACATCACATTCCTCTAACCCTCCCTTCTAAACCCAGTGATCTCAGTCACATGGAAGTTTTAATGTTTGTGATCTCAGTCACACATATCTAATCTAAACCCAGTGATCTTTGAAATGTTACTTTTTCCCTTCTAAAAGTGATCTCAGCTTTGTGACTAATCCCTTCTAAACCCAGTGATCTCAGTAGACATCACATTCCTCTAATCCCTTCTAAACCCAGTGATCTCAGCTCACACATCACACTTCCTCTAACACTTCTAAACCCAGTGATCTCAGCTCACACATCACACTTCCTCTAACCCTCCCTTCTAAACCCAGTGATTCAGCTCACACTCATCCACATCACACTTGCTTCTAACCCTTTAAACCCAGTGATTGTTATCACACTTCCTCTTTTTTGTTATCACACTTCCTCTAAACCTTTTGAGTGATCTCAGCATCACACTCCTAATTGATCTTCATCACACTTCCTCTAACCCTCCCTTCTAAACCCAGTGATCTCAGCTCACACATCACACTTCCTCTAACCCTCCCTTCTAAACCCAGTGATCTCAGCTCACACATCACACTTCCTCTAACCCTCCCTTCTAAACCCAGTGATCTCAGCTCACACATCACACTTCCTCTAACCCTCCCTTCTAAACCCAGTGATCTCAGCTCACACATCACACTTCCTCTAACCCTCCCTTCTAAACCCAGTGATCTCAGCTCACACATCACACTTCCTCTAACCCTCCCTTCTAAACCCAGTGATCTCAGCTCACACATCACACTTCCTCTAACCCTCCCTTCTAAACCCAGTGATCTCAGCTCACACATCACACTTCCTCTAACCCTCCCTTCTAAATCCAGTGATCTCAGCTTACACATCACACTTCCTCTAACCCTCCCTTCTAAAACCAGTGATCTCAGCTCACACATCACACTTCCTCTAACCCTCCCTTCTAAACCCAGTGATCTCAGCTCACACATCACACTTCCTCTAACCCTCCCTTCTAAACCCAGTGATCTCAGCTCACACATCATAATATAGAATACAGAGATGAAGGCGAGGAGTCACATAACAGAACTATGGATTAACATGTGCTAAGAACTCAGGTGCCTGAAGAGAAAACATCAATCTGTCCGCCATCATAGATGAGAAAGCTGTGTGGCACCAATATTTTGGGGGCGGCAGGTTGCTTAGTAGTTGGGCCAGTAACCCAAATTTTGCTGGATCAAATCCCAGAGCTGACAAGGAAAATATCTGTCATTCTGCCCCCGAACAAGGCAGTTAACCCACTGTTCCCCGGTAGGTGGTCATTGTAAATAAGAATTTGTTCTTAGCTGACTTGCCTTGTTAAATAAATAAAATAAAGGTAAAGAAAGGTTTTGACTGGCACAACATTGGTTTCAGCTTTTCGCCCCATGATTTAAAAAAAACTCAATCTATTATTCTGACTAGACTGTTCCATTAGTCCATTCAACCCTCACCTGACTTCATATGTCAGTTAGTATTGATAGTTTTGATTGTGTTCAGTATTGAATAGTCTGGCTAATATGTTCATAGGAAAATGCGTTAGTGCTGTAGTCATAGATGCCTCCATGTTTCGCCAGGCTGCTACCTAGTCTTCTAGCTGAAATACTGTACATAGTGCTAATTGCCTTAATTGCGTTACAGTTGTTATAGTTCCGTAATGAAATGCTAACACGTTTTCAATCAGGAATGAAAACCCTGACACAACATTATGCAATATGCCTACATCCTGTACAGACCCTTACACATCCCATTGAGGAACCCCCCCCTTTTGAGCTGGAGTCGTAATTAAAAAAGTGAAGTCGGAAACATAACACTTTCGTCCCGTTAATTATCTGCCCCCGCACACCCGTGACTCCTCCAATAGCATGGAAGGGATTTCATTTGAATCAGGGGAGAGAGGGGGAGAGAGGGAGAGAGAGGGAGAGAGAGGGAGAGAGAGGGGGAGAGAGGGAGATAGTAATATCACCCCTGGTCAACATTACATGGAAAAAGGAATTAAAACAAGCAAGCATATTAATTCTGCATGACAGCGGGGGGGTCAGGCATTAATTTGATTCACTTGTGTAAGAATACAATAAAACAATTCCTTAGGTACCTTCTCTCCCTCAGTCTGTCGCTCTTGCTCTCCCTGTTGCTATCCATTTTCCAAGTTCAGAACATGCAACACAAGGGGGTCGTTCCACAAAATGAGTGCCTTTTGGGTTCCTTTGATATTTTAAGTAGAATTTGTGCACCAATATTACATTTTTTAAAGCATGTTATAATTATTAATGTGCCCTTTTAATATAGACCACATGAAGAATTCAATAAATATTTATTTTTAATATGAATAAAGACTTGCTAATAAATATTCCTCTGTGCACCTTCTGACTTCTAGGAAGATCTTTATCCCAAAACATCTCTAAAGTTTTCACCATCATTGTGAAGCACTAGTTATTTTGTTGCTTTGAGAAAGACATAATTATTTATTAGACATTATTTATTTCATGTGATTAGTCTCTCTCATTTTAAGGTCAACCATGTTACGTGAACTGAACTCTTGTTTTAATGTAGCGAAACGTTGAACGTCTAATAGTCAAACCATATTGTAAAATCAGTTGTTGGTTCTACTCTTTTTGGCCATTTGCTGGTGTTTTTTGGTGGAAAATTGAGAGGTTATGTTCGATGGACCTAGTCATCCCTGTTACTTTTAGGCACTTACAATAGTATTTATTCAATTTCTTGAGATGGTAAAAATGTAGTTTTTTTTATAAAGGTGAACATGTTCTCTTTATGACAGAATGTTAGCTTTTAATTAAAATGTTAATTTTTTTTTTACCAAGTCACACTACTCAAAAGGCATCCAATTGGTGGAAGGACCCTAGGCCCTGAACTTCATTTCTCGTGCTCTTCTTGAACAGCAAGCAAGTTTGAATTGATAAAACAGTTGTTTAAACATAAACCTTGTACACCCACACATGCTTTCTACCACCATAAGGGAAATGTTGGTTTTCTTATCTAAAAAAATCAGTAACAAGTTTCAATTGAACAGAGCCCTCCATCATTAATATTGCTACAGGTGACAATAGCATGTCTGTCTCCCTTGTCTGTCTGACAGAGCCACGGTGAATGGCAACAGTCAGTAGAGCTGCACTGTGACACTGTCAGAACACAAACTGTCTGGAGGCCTGGAAAGGAAGCACTCAAAGGATTAATGGAGACAACCTCCCCCCTACCCGCTGATTGCACCCCGGGAGGACACTCTCTGTTCTGCGATCACAGACGTTCCCTCCTTCCTTCCTTCCCTCAGTCGTTCGTTATCACACCCAACACTATCGCTGCATCCGCGTCGGCGCTACCTTTTGGAGGGAGTGTTGTTTTTGTTGCTAATTCAAGGAAACCATCCTGTAACCACTTTATCAATGTTCATTAAACCCAAAGGGCTTAATCTTATTTAAGAGCTGCACTGTTTGCGGGTCCTTGTAAATTCATTACCGTGGCGTTGGTAAAGGCTACATACAGTCTCTTCTTCCCAGTCCTGCTACAGCCTTTATAAATGGCCATTCACGTAATTAAAACCAAGATGCTCCGACATAATTCTTAAATGAGCGGTAATACGATATAGGTGAGAGCACGACAAGACTCTCCTCCTTTATGGAAAAGAAGCCTCGTAATGAGGTGATTAATGGAGTTGGGGAAGAGGACGTAATTACATGGCCTGTCCCTCCCAGTTGGATTGCAGTGGTTCTCCCAGGAGGCCAACCATCAGTGCAGGCGGATCTGAGCAAAGCTCCCTTTTTATAGTCGCTCTTTGAGGAGAAGTATTGAATTATTGGTGTCCTATGTTGGACTATGATGTACAGATGGGGTGTATATATGGATTCAATCCCCCCCCCTGAAATGTACTATGAATCAATGGATAGGCTAGCCACCTGTTATGATCTATCGATGTAAGCAATCAGTGATCCTTTTTATTATGGATCCCCATTGTTGAACCCATTATGTTGCAAAACGTATGATGATCATCATAGTCTTCAACACATTAAGTACTCAATTTAAAGGCTTGTTGGTGTATTTGTGTCTGGAGTGCCTGCAACAATTTCCAGTCCCCTGATCAAGCTGGACACACTTTTGTCAAATGTCCCAGGCAAAGACAGCTGGGTCAGGCTGGCACGTCTGCACAGCCAGAGTCCACTGTGGGATGGCAGTTTGGTGTGACTCCGAGCACAGAGAGTGGGAGGGGCAAAACTTGTCAGACAGCCAACAGGCTCCAGTTGAGATGGGCAGCCTCTCGAGCCATCAGCGCACTGCGTTATCCATATGGCTAGTGCATGTAAGCGCCACACACAAACACACAAGCGTACATACACAGGTCTCACACACACACACACACACACACACACACACACTGCTCTGATGGAGCTGCCTGGAGCCTTGGATGGTGTGTCTGCCTGCCAGCCAGAGCTCGAAGTCAAACGGCCCAAGGACACGTGTGCTGGCTGCGTCCTCCCCAGCAGGCATATGGTCCCAGCCTCGGCTGTCTGAAAGTTAAAGGGTCGCTGGCGCTGCAGCTTTTTAATCCCCTAAATGGGAAGTCTCAATGCTATTATCTTCCATCTGCTGGCCCCTATACTCAGTGAAGCTCTCCTTCCTTCCTTCCTTCCTTCCCCCCCTCCCCCCCTCCTCTTCGAGTGTGGTTTATGAATCTTCAGGAGAGGGCAGTCATGCTCCACCAAGTCAGTGTGACACGACTGAATTGTATTGAACTGGTGCCTTACGCCCCAGATCCATTTCTCTTACACAGACACACCCAGTATCTCTCGCCCAGTGAGGCAAAGAGATTGAGCACAGTATACTGCACACTTTCTGACTGGATGAATATAATACAATCCCATGATTGCACAGATTTTCATCCTCTGGTTTAATCTAGTGACGGGGAAAGAAATCCCTAGTTACATATTGCAATATTGTTTTGGACGATGTTATATCGATACTTTGATACAAAGTATCTTGCGCTTCGCTTCACACATTACTATTAAAATCGTACTCACTTATACAAATGAGTAATTGTTTACAAGTTGCTAGCTATCTCATAAAGCCATCACCGATCTTCTGTGGTTTGGTAACTTCCTGTTCTTCAACGTACTCTGGCTGGACGGAAGGCGTCGCAAAGTTAGAAAAATGTAAAAGTATGCTGAGTCCGTCTCCCAACGGAGCTGTGAATGGGGCGTTGCGTTTCCACTCCGTTGCAGACGTCCCCATTGAAATGTATGACATCTGGCGCAATGTAACATAGTGGAAGAGGGGCTGTCTCTCCTCTCTTGTCTGCTTTCCAATCCCACAAACACCAAGCCCTCTGTTAGTCAAACAGCCAATTCCTCTGTTAGTCAAACAGCCAGATCCTCTGTTAGTCAAACAGCCAGATCCTCTGTTAGTCAAACAGCCAGTTCCTCTGTTAGTCAAACAGCCAGTCAAACAGCCAGATCCTCTGTTAGTCAAACAGCCAGATCCTCTGTTAGTCAAACAGCCAGATCCTCTGTTAGTCAAACAGCCAGTTCCTCTGTTAGTCAAACAGCCAGTTCCTCTGTTAGTCAAACAGCCAGATCCTCTGTTAGTCAAACAGCCAGATCCTCTGTTAGTCAAACAGCCAGTTCCTCTGTTAGTCAAACAGCCAGTTCCTCTGTTAGTCAAACAGCCAGTTCCTCTGTTAGTCAAACAGCCAGTTCCTCTGTTAGTCAAACAGCCAGATCCTCTGTTAGTCAAACAGCCAATCCTCTGTTAGTCAAACAGCCAGTTCCTCTGTTAGTCAAACAGCCAGATCCTCTGTTAGTCAAACAGCCAGTTCCTCTGTTAGTCAAACAGCCAGATCCTCTGTTAGTCAAACAGCCAGATCCTCTGTTAGTCAAACAGCCAGTTCCTCTGTTAGTCAAACAGCCAGTTCCTCTGTTAGTCAAACAGCCAGTTCCTCTGTTAGTCAAACAGCCAGATCCTCTGTTAGTCAAACAGCCAGATCCTCTGTTAGTCAAACAGCCAGTTCCTCTGTTAGTCAAACAGCCAGTTCCTCTGTTAGTCAAACAGCCAGATCCTCTGTTAGTCAAACAGCCAGTTCCTCTGTTAGTCAAACAGCCAGTTCCTCTGTTAGTCAAACAGCCAGTTCCTCTGTTAGTCAAACAGCCAGTTCCTCTGTTAGTCAAACAGCCAGATCCTCTGTTAGTCAAACAGCCAGATCCTCTGTTAGTCAAACAGCCAGTTCTTCGTACTGGAGATTCACTCTGGATGCAGTCAACAGCTGTTTCCAAACAAGAATTACGCAGCTTTCTTAATATGAATATGAATATAAATCCACGTTTTATACATTATTTTTTCTATATTCTATCTATATTTCTATATTATATTATATTATTAGTTGTGTGTAACTTACTCTCTGCCAACGCTAATCAGTTGGTTTTAGCAAGTTGCAAATGTGCAGCTTGTGTGGTAGCCCCTAATGCTAATCAGTAGCGTGTAAATCTTGCTAGCAAACTTTCGCTCTAATACAGGCTGGTACCAGTGGTGGAGTATATCAGCATCGTGCAACAAATTGTTCTTTATCAAAGAGGAAAAGGTGAAGAATATATATTTTTATTTGTCTAAGTGTACCTACAGAGCTGCAAACTTTCAGGCATTGGTCGGGAGACACATACAATTGAGCCTCTTCTCACGCCACAGCTCTTAGTGCTTTGAAAAGTATTCAGACCCCTTGACTTTTTCCTAATTTTGTTAGGTCATAGCCTTATTCTAAAATGGATGAAATTGATGATGGGAGGGAAAAAACAATCTACACACAATACCCCATAATTACAAAGCAAAAACAGGTTTTTAGAAAATGTTTAACATGTATTTTTTTTTAATTATATCATATTTACATATGTATTGGCACACCTGTATTTTGGGAGTTTCTCCCATTCTTCTCTGCAGATCCTCTCTCAGGTTGGATGGGGAGCGTCGCTGCACAGCTATTTTCAGATCTCTCCAGAGATGTTCGATCGGGTTCAAGTCATGGCTCTGGCTGGGCCACTCAAGGACATTCAGACTTGTCCCGAAGCCACTCCTGCATTGTGTTGGCTGTGTACTTAGGATTGTTGTCCTGTTGGAAGGTGAACCTGCGGCCCAGTCTGAGGTCCTGAGTGCTCTGGAGCAGGTTTTCATCAAGAATCTCTCTGTGCTTTGATCAGTTTATCATTCTCTCAATCCTGACTAGTCTCCCAGTCCCTGAAGCTGAAAAACATCCCCACAGCATGATGCTGCCACCACCATGCTTCACCGTAGGGATGGTGCCAGGTTTCCTCCAGACCTGACGCTTGGCATTCACGCCAAATAGTTAATTATTGGTTTCACCAGACCAGAGAATCTTGTTTCTCATGGTCTGAGAGTCCTTTGGGTGCCTTTTGGCAGACTTCACCGAGGAGTGGCTTCCATCTGGCCATTCTACCATAAAGGCCTCATTGGTAGAGTTCTGCAGAGATGGTTGTCCTTCTGGAAGGTTCTCCCATCTCCACAGACAAACTCTGGAGCTCTGTCAGAGTGACCATTGAGTTCTTAGTCACCTCCCTGTCCAAGGCCCTTCTCCCCCGATTTCTCAGTTTGTCCATGCGGCCAGCTCTAAGAAGAGTGTTGGTGGTTCCAAAGTTCTTCCATTTAAGAATGATGAAGGCCCATGTTTTCTTGGTGACCTTCAATGCTGCAGAAATGTTTTGGTACCCTTCCCCAGATCTGTGCCTCGGCACAATCCTGTCTCGAAGCTCTATGGACAATTCCTTCGACCTGATGCCTTGGTTTATGATCTGACATGTACTGTCAACTGTGGGACCTTATATAGACAGGTGTGTGCCTTTCCAAATCATGTCCAATCAATTGAATTTACCACAGGTGGACTCCAATCAAGTTGTAGAAACATCTCAAGGATGATCAATGGAAACAGAATGCAACTGATCTCAATTTTGAGTCTCATAGCAAAGGGTCTGAATACTTATGGAAGTAAGGTATTTCTGTTTTTTAGTTTTAATACATTTGCAAAAATGTCTAAACCTGTTTTCGCTTTGTCTTCATAGGGTATTGTGTGTAGCTTGATGAGAAATCCTTTGTATTTAATGGATTGTTGGATAAAGAATAAAGCCGTAACATAACAACATGTGTAGAAAGGAAGTGGTCTGAATACTTTGGGGCAGCAGGGTAGCCTAGTGGTTAGAGCGTTGGACTAGTAACCAAAAGGTTGCAAGTTCAAATCCCTGAGCTGACAAGGTACAAATCTGTCGTTCTGCCCCTGAACAGGCAGTTAACCCACTGTTCCTAGGCCGTCTTTGAAAATGAGAATTTGTTCTTAACTGACTTGCCTAGTTAAATAAAGGTAAAATAAAAAAACTTTCTGAATGTCCTAAATATAAAATACTTCAATTCATCACCACAAGGGGAACCTCTATTATTGTCCTGTCTTGCCACAGCACTGTGAACATTCGGCACACTGAATAATAGTACTGGTCTAGTTGTGTTAGGGATTAAGGGGATTGGATGCATGTTTTAAAGAAACACACCTCAAGCTTAGAGTGGAGCTGAATGGGGAGAGCGAACGTTCTCCGCTGAGTTTATGGAACTGTAAAAAAATAGTAGCACATTAGTTCAGTTTTATGTTCAATGTTATCAACAAAATGAGGTTGCTGTTACTCCCCTCCCAATTGCAGAAGGCAGTCTTTTGACAGCATGTACTAAAGTCCATTTATTCCACACTTGCATTCGTCCCCTCATTTGGTAATGGGCATAATGTTGTGACAACGAAAAGGCAGCAGACAGTCTTACATTATGTTTTAGCAGGGACATTTGAAATGGTGACCTGATTTGGAACTATGAAAATAATTTAGTCCAACAGATTGTGAACCCAAAAGTGTAAATTTGATTCTAGAGGGGAGACAATAAATAAATCAATACTTTGGTTAAGGAGTAGGGGAAGATGTATGTCATCTTGTCTTCAGGAGATTTTATTATCTATCTATCGTTAAGGCACACACCTGTCACCAGCGGTACGCACATCAGCACCTCATGACACTCACCTGGACTCCATCACCTCCTTGATTACCTGCCCTTTATATGTCCCTCCCTTTGGTTTCTTCCCCAGTCGTCATTGTTTCTGTATCATGTTGGTGCGTTGTTCGTGGTTATTGTTGTGTTCGTTTATTTATTGAATCTATTCACTCCCTGAACTTTGCTTCCCGACTCTCAGCGTACATCGTTACATGACCTATCTATTTAAATCTAAGGATCCCACGGGAAACATTAACCAACACTTTGGATCCTACTCTGTTACAGCCATCTCCTCTCATTTTACATCAGTTCTCATGCCAAACAAAACTGCATTCCAAATGCCCACTGTATTCCAACCATAAAAACACACTGATCATTCATTCTCTATAATCTAACAGTTTAACCAAGTGTTTTGATCAGTAACTACAGGTAAAATCCCAATATCTGGAGAAAAGAAAATGTTTTTACCATATCGTGGAGCTTTAACACATGTGCATTGTTTGTGACGGGAGCTTGTGAGCAATCTTCTCTTTTGGATTCAGTGTGGTTCTCATTCTAGGGGATGGAATTAAACCTGACTATAACTTAATCCCTGTGTAATTCCCTCTGTCCCATTTTATGGAGCCGGGAGGGGTGAGGTGACTACCCCAGCAGTGAATGCGGAACTGCACACAAAGAGAGACCAAACTGGCCCATACAAATGCCCAGTAGTGGCCTAACGCACCAGAAAATCAGTCTTCAACACCCGAGCTGGACTTTGGATGATGTTCATATCAAATTGTGATCAAGGTAATTGATTACAGGGTCTTTGTTTGTCATTTGAATTACAGCAAAAGGATCTTATCCTCTGTTATCCCCCTTAAAACTCTCCTAAATCCTCCAGTTATGTCACGCTAAGCCCGGTTGAAACAGTCGCCAATCGAACTAGCGCTAATCAGCTTAGCCCACTGTAAATAGGCAAATCATATTTGATGATTCATTGACCCCCTTGGTTGTGCTGCCATGAGGCCTTGTACACACAGAAGGCAAACTTCCCATCAGCTCAAATGTCAAAAAATTATTTGGAAATAAGTAGTGAAATAGTTTGCTTCTGATACATGTTCCTGAATGTGACATTGTTTTGGCGGAAACGGGGAGTTGCAAATCCAGCAGACTATTTTTGCAAACACGCAGTCCATAGTAATTGAAGTCCTGTAGCCAGGGAAGTTCCTTTTCCAGACCTCATTTGTTCTCTTAACAGTATTGATTTTAATTCGGTCAATAAAACGCTGCGAAATCATATTTTTTTAAATTTGATTTGCTCTTAGAGGGGAGAACGAACGGGAGTGATTATTCAATATTAAGCATTAGACGTGCCGAGATGTTTCGCTGCTATTATAACGTTCATAATATTAGCTGCTGATGCAAGTAATGGGCTGTCACTCCTGTGGTAAGGCTGGGAGAGAGTGTTATGCCACTGAAGCATGTTTGAACTAAAGTGGCAAACGGAGGAAGTAAAATCCATGATGTTTCTGTACGACCAGTGAAATTGGCTCTTTCGTGTTTTATGACCACAGGATGTTTATTCCTCCTCATTTTCTGTGATGTCATTCTCCTCTCCTAGACTTTCTGCTTGAAGGCCTTCTATCTTCTTCTTCTTCTTCCCTTTTTATTTCTCTCTCTCTCGCCATCAATTGAAATTTACTCCACCAGCGCGACCATTTTATCAACTTGGTTGGATGCTTGACACGAGGGGAACAGAAATTGCCTGTCAAAAATAACCTTCAATTTGTAGATTCTTGGACCTCCTCAGGCCTAAGACCATATTTTACCCCTCTTTACACACACACACACACACACACACACACACACACACACACACACACACACACACACACACACACACACACACACACACACACACACACACACACACACACACACATACCATGCATCCCCCTCCCCAGTGGTGCCAGTTAGTGAAAGGGTCACATTCGTTAAGCATAATCTGTGTGGTAATTACACCCAGAGGACGTGTCCATTCTGGCTGGCTGGAGGCCATCTACCCTTCTCTCGTGTCGCTCTCCAACTCCTCTGTTTGTTGAGCTGCTCAGCCAGAAGAGAGCAGCCTTTTAAAGAACTGTTGACGTCTGGTTGTCTTTTTGCACCAGGGATCAGCTTATCTTGGCACTTTCTCCCCAGAGTTGGTAGAAAATTAGATGATTACAAAGTTTTGGCAAAGGTACACCTTGTTCCGGCCAGGCAACACATGTACTTAAGATGTGACTCCACTCAGGGTCTGCAGTCAAGACATGATGAAAACCCTATCCACCGGATGTGCACCAAACTCACTAAAAGTGGCAATAATAAAGCCTCTCTTGAAAAAGCCAAACCTTGACCCATAAAATATAAAAACTATTGGCCTATATTAAATCTACCATTCCCCCAAAAATTTGAAAAGCTGTTGCACGGAAACTCACTGCCTTCCTGAAGACTAACAATGTATACGAAACTCTTCAGTCTGGTTTTAGACCCAATCATAGCACTGAGACTGCACTGGTGAAGGTGGTAAATGACCTTTTAATAATGGCGTCAGACCAAGGCTCCGCATCTGTCCTCGTGCTCCTAGACCTTAGGACTGCTTTTAATACCATCGATCGCCACATTCTTTTGGAGAGATTGGAAACCCAAATTTGTCTACAAGGACAAGTTTAGACCTGGTTTAGATCTTATCTGTTGGAAAGATATCAGTTTGTCTCTATGGATGGTTTGTCCTCTGACAAATCAACTGTAAATTTCGGTGTTCCTCATGGTTCCATTTTAGGACCTCTATTGTTTTCACTATATATGCGGATGATACACAGCTGTACATATCGATGAAACATGGTGAAGCCCCAAAATTGCCCTCCCTGGAAGCCTGTTTTTCAGACATAAGGAAGTGGATGGCAGCACATGTTTTACTTTTAAATTCAGACAAAACAGAGATGCTAGTTCTAGGTCCCAAGAAACAAAGAGATCTTCTGTTGGATTTGACAATGAATCTTGATTGTTCTACAGTCGTCTCAAATAAAACTGTAAAGGACCGTGGCGTTACTCTGGACCCTGATATTTCTTTTGACGAACATATCAAGACTGTTTCAAGAACAGCTTTTTTCCATCTACGTAACATTGCAAAAATCAGAAACTTTCTGTCCAAAAATGATGCAGAAAAATTAAATCATGCTTTTGTCACTTCTAGATTAGACTACTGCAATGATCTACTTTCCGGCTACCCGGATAAAGCACTAAATAAACTCCAGTTAGTGCTCAACACGGCTGCTAGAATCTTGACTAGAACCAAAATATTTGATCATATTACTCCAGTGCTAGCTCCCTACACTGGCTTCCTGTTAAGGCAAGGGCTGATTCCAAGGTTTTACTACAAAGCATTACATGAGCTTGCTACTACCTATCTTTCCGATTTGGTCCTGCCGTACATACCTACACATACGCTACGGTCACAAGACGCAGGCCTCCTTAATGTCCCTATAATTTCTAAGCAAACAGCTGGAGGCAGGGCTTTCTCCTTTAGAGCTAAATTTGTAAGGAATGGTCTGCCTATCCATGTGAGAGACGCAGACTCAGTCTCAACCTTTAAGTCTTTATTGAAGACTCAGTAATTGAGTGTAGTCTGGCCCAGGAGTGTGAAGGTGAACGGAAAGGCACTGGAGCGACGAACCACCCTTGCTGTCTCTGCCTGGTCAGTTCCCCTCTCTCCACTGGGATTCTCTGCCTCTAACCCTATTATGGGGGCTGAGTCACTGGCTTACTGGTGCTCATCCATGCTGTCCCTAGGAGGGTCACTTGACTCTCTGAAGTGATCTTCCTGTCCGGGTTGGCGTGGGCTATAATCGGCCTTGTCTCAGAGTTGTAGGTTGGTGGTTGAAGATATCCCTCTAGTGGTGTGGGGGCTGTGCTTTGGCAAAGTGGGTGGGGTTATATCCTGCCTACTTGGCCCTGTCCTTGGGTATAGTCTAACAGGGCCACAGTGTCTCCTGACCCCTCCTGTCTCAGCCTCCAGTAATTATGCTGCAATTGTTTATGTGTCAGTCTGTTATATCTGGAGTATTGCTCCTGGCTTATCCGGTGTCCTGTGTGAATTTAAGTATTCTCTCTCTGTCTCTCTCTCTGTCTGATCTGAGAGCGTAGAAGAAGGGAAGAAAAGAAGCGGTTATTTTACAGTACCTCACTTTTACAGTACCTCACTTTTGATGTTTTTTTCCATCTTCCCACTATGGGTGGCCATGTTATTCTCTCTTTCAGTCTCTTGTTTGTCTTGCAAATTCCCTCATCTTTTTCTAACACGGTTGAGGTACAGCTGACATTTGCATCTGGAAACCACGCAATCGAACGAATGAAAAAATAAAATTCAAACAGAAGCAGCCCTGTAATTACGCCGTCATGAGAACTGTAGTACTATTGAAAGTGAAGGGTGGCTGATTGCCCAACGTTGTACAGGAGATGCTGAATGGCAATTCCCTTCCCAGTATGGGTTTGTTCTTGGTGTTTCAATTATTATTTTCTTTGGATTTCAAGATCTCCTTCCCCTCTTTGTGCTCACTGCCTCAAGATGTTGTCCTTTGTTTTCATAGACGTATGTCAGAGTGATTTTTATAGTTTCTTATAGAGTAGGCCAAGACCAGGAATGGTGAACTTTGATGGGGTGGAGGGGTCACAAAAAATCTGTATTCGTGAAGGGCCGCAGTTGCGCACAGTTAAGAGTTAATTTCATGCAGTTCTTCACATTTTTCCATGTTGCAGAGAGAAGATTTTGCAATTTTATAACAAATTTCATGCAATTCTGCTCATGAGCTGATTTACAGCAAATTTCAGAGGAAATTCTAAATGGGGAATTAGGCTGCCAGTTGCCCATCCCTGTCCTAGACTGTGTTTTCCACCAGTTGCCCATCCCTGTCCTAGACTGTGTTTTCCACCAGTTGCCCATCCCTGTCCCAGACTGTGTTTTCCACCAGTTGCCCATCCCTGTCCTAGACTGTGTTTTCCACCAGTTGCCCATCCCTGTCCTAGACTGTGTTTTCCACCAGTTGCCCATCCCTGTCCTAGACTGTGTTTTCCACCAGTTGCCCATCCCTGTCCCAGACTGTGTTTTCCACCAGTTGCCCATCCCTGTCCCAGACTGTGTTTTCCACCAGTTGCCCATCCCTGTCCTAGACTGTGTTTTCCACCAGTTGCCCATCCCTGTCCTAGACTGTGTTTTCCACCAGTTGCCCATCCCTGTCCCAGACTGTGTTTTCCACCAGTTGCCCATCCCTGTCCTAGACTGTGTTTTCCACCAGTTGCCCATCCCAGACTGTGTTTTCCACCAGTTGCCCATCCCTGTCCCAGACTGTGTTTTCCACCAGTTGCCCATCCCTGTCCCAGACTGTGTTTTCATCCCTGTCCTAGACTGTTTTCCACCAGTTGCCCATTTCCCAGACTGTGTTTTCCACCAGTTGCCCATCCCTGTCCTAGACTGTGTTTTCCACCAGTTGCCCATCCCTGTCCTAGACTGTGTTTTCCACCAGTTGCCCATCCCTGTCCTAGACTGTGTTTTCCACCAGTTGCCCATCCCTGTCCTAGACTGTGTTTTCCACCAGTTGCCCATCCCTGTCCTAGACTGTGTTTTTTTGCCCATCCCTGTCCCAGACTGTGTTTTGCCCATCCCTGTCCTAGACTGTGTTTTCCACCAGTTGCCCATCCCTGTCCTAGACTGTGTTTTCCACCAGTTGCCCATCCCTGTCCTAGACTGTGTTTTCCACCAGTTGCCCATCCCTGTCCCAGACTGTGTTTTCCACCAGTTGCCCATCCCTGTCCCAGACTGTGTTTTCCACCAGTTGCCCATCCCTGTCCCAGACTGTGTTTTTTCCATCCCTGTCCAGACTGTGTTTTCCACCAGTTGCCCATCCCTGTCCTAGACTGTGTTTTCCACCAGTTGCCCATCCCTGTCCTAGACTGTGTTGCCCATTTCCACCAGTTGCCCATCCCTGTCCTAGACTGTGTTTTCCACCAGTTGCCCATCCCTGTCCCAGACTGTGTTTTCCACCAGTTGCCCATCCCTGTCCCAGACTGTGTTTTCCACCAGTTGCCCATCCCTGTCCCAGACTGTGTTTTCCACCAGTTGCCCATCCCTGTCCTAGACTGTGTTTTCAACCAGTTGCCCATCCCTGTCCCAGACTGTGTTTTCCACCAGTTGCCCATCCCTGTCCCAGACTGTGTTTTCAACCAGTTGCCCATCCCTGTCCCACTGTGTTTTCACCAGTTGTCCTGTCCCAGACTGTGTTTTCAACCAGTTGCCCATCACTGTCCCAGACTGTGTTTCCAGTTGCCCACCAGTTGCCCATCACTGTCCCAGACTGTGTTTTCCACCAGTTGCCCATCCCTGTCCTAGACTGTGTTTTCCACCAGTTGCCCATCCCTGTCCCAGACTGTGTTTTCAACCAGTTGCCCATCCCTGTCCCAGACTGTGTTTTCAACCAGTTGCCCATCCCTGTCCCAGACTGTGTTTTCCACCAGTTGCCCATCCCTGTGCTAGACTGTGTTTTCCACCAGTTGCCCATCCCTGTCCTAGACTGTGTTTTCCACCAGTTGCCCATCCCTGTCCTAGACTGTGTTTTCCACCAGTTGCCCATCCCTGTCCTAGACTGTGTTTTCAACCAGTTGCCCATCCCTGTCCCAGACTGTGTTTTCAACCAGTTGCCCATCCCTGTCCCAGACTGTGTTTTCCACCAGTTGCCCATCCGTATTACTATGTATCTGCAAAAAATACACTTTGACAGGAAGTTTGAATTTGTAACGCAGTTTCTTTTCCTTTTCAGAAACAGTAATTCCCAGTAGGTTATTTCAGTCTCAGCATGTAGATGCTTTTCACTCTGCATCTGATACTTACAGGATAGGACAACAGTAAATGCCCTGCTTTGTGCATCACTCTCCACTCCAACTACCCATTGATTCAATGTCCTGCAGGTTGGGTGTCAGGTGACGTGATTAGACAATCCCCAGCCAACCCCACCAATATGGGAAATTACAACCAATCAACTCCAACAACTCCTACAACCGCCTTCATCCAGCCCCTTCTTATCCAACCCCCATGTATCCAACCCCCTTGTATCCAACACCCTTGAATCCAACTCCCATGTATCCAGCCACCTTGAATCCATCCCCTTGAATCCAACCCCTTGTATACAACCACCTTCGATCCAACCCCCTTGCCCCGCACATCCATTGTTACTTGTCAGTCTTAGCTGCATGTCAGCTATAGGTGTCATGTACGCAATGCACTACCTTTGTTTTTATACTCCTCACTACCTCTCTCTACACTACTGCATAAAAGGAGAGAGGGGCACTCAAATATCCCCTCTTTCAGTTCAATCTGACTATAGAATGAAAAGTAATGCATTTTTCCTGAGGACGACAGGGAAAGCACTTGTTTTTGTCAATACCATTGCTTTGCATTGTCATTCTTTCATCCTCTGCAGTCCTATAACCACTCCTGTATACCTCCAATAAGATGCCTTCTCCTTGACTGAATATCCTCAGGCATTTTGGGTGCTATGAGAGCTTAGGGTACCCGGAATACACAGTGCTTCAGTACCGGTGGAGAACCCTGCATGTGGAAACGCTCTAGAAAGCTCCTGTGGTACTCTCGATGTTATCGTTAGTACCTGGAGAGTAGGAGTCATTTGTCTCCTTAAAAAGATTACGTCTCTCCTATGGACACAAATTACACAGCAGATAAAAGTCATCCCTTCTGCATAAGGAGGGATGAACAGAGGAGTGCGAGGGGTGGAGGTAGGACATAAACTTCTCAGCGGACCGATTTTCTCTGTCTTTTTCCTCAATCATTTATTTACTCTGCTTTGTGCCACTGCTCCTGGAAGTGGCCATTCAGCAGGAGCCATGAAAGCAGGGGGGGGGGGGTCTTCCTGCTTCTCCACTCCTCAGTTGAAAGATACAAGGCAGGCAGGAAATGAATGGTGTGTGTACATACTGAACATACCCCACCTCCGACTTACACACAGCACAGCCAGAAGGGGTGAAAAAAATGCAATTTAAGCTACTTTTGGCTTCATTGATTAGAGGTTGCCTATAACGATGATGTCCATGTTTTATTGACAAGCCAAAGCCATGCATTCTGGGGCATTAATTATGACTAGGTTCTCTACCCAGTACCATAGTGTACTGCTGATGATCAGCCCACTCTTACAACATGGTGCAGCATGGACCAAGTCTCCCGACATAACATTGCAATCCTATAGCATTCCATCCTGTCAGTGTCCTATCACCCAGATTGTGTATTGCGGCCAGTTGTTGCTAACCCAAACTGACAAATGGGAGGAGGGCAAGTTGTTTTACACTACTAAGAAAATGAGTCCTATCATCCAAGCCTTGGGTCTGAATGAAGATAAAATGATCCAATCTATGGTAGCGACTTCATAGAACCATGTGCTCTACTGATGTGAGTGTTTTAGGTGTTGCTATGGATTGTGCTATTGGTTGTTGCTATGGATTGTGCTATTGGTTGTTGCTATTGATTTTGCTATGGGTGTTGCTATGGGTGTTGCTATAGATTGTATTACAGTACTCAGGCCAACGTCGCTCGCCCAGGTTATGTGACAGAATTTCTATGTGAATAGAGAAAGATTTGTAAAGCAAGGCTATCCGACCATTCACACCATATCACTAGATTCAGAAAGTATGATTGAGGTTTTGTGGGATGCTCCACGTTGAGCCTCATAGCAAATTAAATGACTGTACTGTACCTCCAGAATTCATTGAGTCAGGCCTGGCTGGATTGGGAGCCTTGGCTATTCTCATTAGTTCCATTCATTACCCATTTGAGTCAAGTCTAATGCATCCTACCCTCTCCCCTCCATAGTAATCCTCAGATTGGATTTGAGTGATCAGTGGGCTGCAGTGCACTCTGGGACAGAGGGAGCATATTGAGCCTCTCAACAACTTAGTTTTGACTGGAAATGACCCATGATTCCTGGCTGACACCAAACTTAAAGTCCTCCTGGCTTTAGAGTCTAGAGAGAGTGTTTGATGTTGTCAGCACAATGTGTTGACAATGATGTGGGCGACGCTCCCGAGTGGCGCAGCTGCATCTCAGTGCAAGGGGCGTCACTGCAGTCCCTGGTTCAAATCCAGGCTGCATCACATCCGGCTGTTTTTGGGAGTCCCATAGGGCGGCACACAATTGGCCCAGCGTCGTCCGGGTTTGTCCGGGGTAGACCGTCATTGTAAATAAGAATTAGTTCTTAACTGACTTGACTGGTTAAATATATATTGGTCCTCCTCGGTGTCTTTCTCCTTCAAATTTCCACATGTACAGCCACACACTCCCCATTCCAAACAAAAAGCTATACCCCCCCCCCAGGAAAAAGTTTGACAGTACCTATCAAAGCTTGATACATTTCTGGGCAAATATTGCACAAACAAAGGGAGTACTGTGAGTCACAACTCTTCCTTGCTGAGTTGCGTCAGGCAGCCTAGTATGCTCATACAATTGTAATGAATGCACTTTAAAAAGATAGACTCAGCTAAATTAGGTTGCCATGAGCAACACCGCAGATATTGAGCTGAGCAAGATGCAAGACTTTGCTCTCACACACAATATCTGCACACGTGCACGGGTTCGCTTCATACGGTTACAGCATGGTAGCCACGGGATCAAAAGAGAGGAAAGTTGAGCCTTGCGCTTCAACGATTTTAGTTGTTGCAGAAAATAACCCACTATGCTGTTTACTTTGTGTATCTACATCATATTGCTGCGTCTGCCTTTAAAGGCCAAGTGCAGTCAAACACGGTTTACATTTCCACACTATTAGGTTTCAATAGTATTGTGAAATTGTGAACATTTCAGCCTGTTTGGGTGGGATGTAGTTTTGGCCTGCCTTGTGACATCATTTACATTACATTTACATCACTAGGCGGGAAATTAGTTGATTGACCAATAAGAGCATTCCAAAACTCTGCCAATAACGGATAGTTCTGTTTTCACCTCCCCACTCCAAGACAGTCCTAACAACATTCTTGCTTGAGAAATTGCTCTTTGCTAAGAAGCTATGACATCAAAATGGCGCTGACGATGGTAGCTCTGTCGCTCCCAGACAACATTGCAGGCTTTTTGTTAATTCAAGTGTTATTTTTTACTTGCTATACATACTAGCTCTTTTATTACTTCTAATACTTGTTATTTTTGGCTTGACTCTTTTCATTGTTATTATTTATTATTGATTAACCCATTAGAGTCTAAATGATATGGAATTGTTTTAAGAATGTCATACCAAGGATCATTTATCTATTTGATTTAGAATTTTAAAGACCCCTTGAAGTATAAAAAAAATATATTCCATACGTATTTTCAACTGGTTCCAGTGGATATTTGTACGAGTCTTGTGAGGCCTGTGAGCGTCTTAGAGAAAAATGTACGTGTTCGTGAGATTCTCATCTTTCCATAAGGCTCCACAGTGGAGGAGTCTTAATACCCATAAAACCTAGCGGTCAAACAGGGAAATGGTTCCAATTCTTTTTCCACCATTCATTTTTCCCATAGTGGATTTTAGAAACAAGGCTATACGAGACACAGGACTTATTTGAAGTGTTTCTAAAAATCCCCTATGGGAAAAATGAATGGTAGAAAAAGAATTGGAACCATTTCCCTGTTTGACCGCTAGGTTATGGGTATTATGACTCAAATTGTGGTACTCTATAGAGGGTTCATAATAATGCTGGACCTTTTTAAGCCTACTCTAAACTGTATGTGATGAATACCTTTGGTTTAGATTTTTTCTTTTTGACCATTTCAATTAAAAAATGTCAGTAAAGTACTCAATTAATACCCAGAAATGATTAGATATTGAGATTTAAAAAAGCTGCGTTGGACCTTTAAGATAATGTGTTTATGCATTTTAGGAGTTGTCTGCCATAGAGGTGCATTCCAGGTCGTCTGACAGAGAATACCCATAGTGGGGCCACATCAACCTCATCAGCCATAAACAGAGAAAACTGGAGACCGATCTTTGCATTAAGGGACTATCAGTGCTTGTGTGACATTTAAATGCTTCCCCCTTTTTGTCATGATAACATTTACTGCGGCGTCTGTTTGAGTTCTCTACGCTGGTAACGTGTGGGTTTTGGACTATCAATCAATCAAATCAAATGAATTTATAAAGCTGATGTCACAAAGTGCTATACAGAAACCCAGCCGAAAACCACAAACAGCAAGCAATGCAGATGTAGACGCACGGTGGCTAGGAAAAACTCCCTAGAAAGGCAGGAACTTAGGAAGAAACCTAGAGAAGAACCAGGCTCTGATGGGTGGCCAGACCTCTTCTGGCTGTGCCGGGTGGAGATTATAACAGAACATGGCCAAGATGTTCAAACGTTCATAGATGACCAACAGGGTCAAATAATAATAATCACAGTGGTTGTCGAGGGTGCAACAGGTCAGCACCTCAGGAGTAAATGTCAGGTACTGTAGCATGTCCAGTGAACATGTCAGGGTTCCATAGCCGGAAGCAGAACAGCTGAAACTGGAGCAGCAGCACAACCAGGTAGACTGGAGGCAGCAAGGAGTCATCAGGTCAGGTAGTCCTGAGGCATGGTCCTAGGGCTCAGGTCCTCCGAGAGAGAGAAAAAAAGAAGAGAGAGAGAGAGGGAGAGAGAGAGGTTTAATGGTCCTGGGGCAGGAGAGAGAGCAAGAGGTTGATGGATCCTGGGGCAGAAGAGAGAAGGAGAGAGAGGTTGATGGATCTTGAGGCAGAAGAGAGAAGGAGAGAGAGGTTGATGGATCCTGGGGCAGAAGAGAGAAGGAGAGAGAGGTTGATGGATCTTGAGGCAGAAGAGAGAAGGAGAGAGAGGTTGATGGATCCTGGGGCAGAAGAGAGAAGGAGAGAGAGGTTGATGGGTCCTGGGGCAGGAGAGAGAGGTTGTGGTAGATGGGTCCTGGGGCAGGAGAGAGAGGTTGTAGTAGATGGGTCCTGGGGCAGGAGTGAGAGGTTGTGGTAGATGGGTCCTGGGGCAGGAGTGAGAGGTTGTGGTAGATGGGTCCTGGGGCAGGAGAGAGAGGTTGTGGTAGATGGGTCCTGGGGCAGGAGAGAGAGGTTGTAGTTAGGGCTGAGTGACATAGCCAAAATATCATATAATGGTATTTTTAAAATGATTGACGGAATTTTATGTTTTTGATTAATAAAAGTTCTACATTTGCTTTATTTTTTAGTGCGTGACCCCTGGGTGGCAGCACATATATTCTAAATGATTTAAATTGACATTTCTCCATTTGTTTTATACTGTTCAACTTCAACCTAAAATAATTTCCTGCATTTCCATCAATTTCTGCATTTCCTGCACTCATTTGAAATAATTTTCACATTTTCATGTTTATTCTAATTGTATTGTTAGAATATAAATAATAGTGGGCACTTTGAATACAGTGTTGTTTGACATGACAACGAATGAAAACGCCATGGATGAGTTATTGTGACAGGGTAGGAACCAAAGTGATGCTCAGTGTTTCCTAGGGGACCCTATAATCTTAAAATAAATCTTTATTCATGTAGCCAACATATTCATGCTTCACCTATTCCTCTTTGATTTAGAAGATACTGTTGAGCTGTTAAATTCTATAACCACCTAAAAGGAAGCGATTCCCAAACCTTCCACAACAAAGCCATCACCTACAGAGAGATGAACCTGGAGAAGAGTCCCCTAAGCAAGCTGGTCCTGGGGCTCTGTTCACAAACACACCCTACAGAGCCCCATGACAGCAGCACAATTAGACCCAACCAAATCATGAGAAAACAAAAAGATAATTACTTGACACATTGGAAAGAATTAACAAAAAAACAGAGCAAACTAGAATGCTATTTGGCCCTACACAGAGAGTACACAGCGGCAGAATACCTGACCACTGTGACTGACCCAAAATTAAGGAAAGCTTTGACTATGTACAGACTCAGCGAGCATAGCCTTGCTATTGAGAAAGGCCTCCGTAGGCAGACATGGCTCTCAAGAGAAGACAGGCTATGTGCTCACTGCCCACAAAATGAGGTGGAAACTGAGCTGCACTTTCTAACCTCCTGCCCAATGTATGACCATATTAGAGAGCCATATTTCCCTCAGATTACACAGATCCACAAAGAATTCGAAAACAAATCCAATTTTGAAAAACTCCCATATCTACTGGGTGAAATTCCACAGTGTGCCATCAGAGCAGCAAGATTTGTGACCTGTTGCCACGAGAAAAGGGCAACCAGTGAAGAACACGCACCATTGTAAATACAACCCATATCTATGCTTATTTATTTTATCTTGTGTCCTTTACCATTTGCACATTGTAAAAACACTGTATATATATATATATATATATATATATATATATATATATATATATATATATAATACGACATTTGTAATGTCTTTATTGTTTTGAAACTTCTGTATGTGTGATGTCTACTGTTAATTGTTATTGTTTATTTCACTTTATATATTATATACCTTACTTGCTTTGGCAATGTTAACACATGTTTCCCATGCCAATAAAGCCCCTTGAATTGAATTGAATTGAAATTGATTAGTGGCTGTCTGAAAGAGATGGCTGCTCTACGGACTGAGGTGAGAGAACTTTAAGAGGCACACATGGCACTGAATGAAGAGGCGAGAAACCTGAGGTGTGACAGAGAGCAGGACACTCCCCCAGAGAAGCCAGCAGAACAGCCCACCTCAGACCCGGACCACAACATAACAATAGGACACACAACACAGGACGCACCAACCCAACAGACCCCACCCCTCCTAACAGCCCCCCAGTCAGCTCCCCTGATAGCTCTCTTGACAACACACACACATCCACTGAGGACACACAAAAGCCAGAGATTGTGTTCCTCATTGACTCAAATGGCAAATACATTCAAGAGGATAAACTTTTTCACAAACACAAAGAGGCTAAATTCTGGTGCCCAAACACAAGGCATGCCCAGGAGCTGTTGTCAGAGGACAGACTAGGGTCCCAAGCCACATTAAAATTCACACGGGCACAAATGACCTGAGGGCCCAGCAGGAAAGGGTGGCCACAGCACTCAAGGGAGTGATTGAAAAAGCTTCTTCCACTTTCCCCAACACACAAGTGGTTATTTCCAAAGTGCTACCACGAATAGACTTTCACCCTGCCACCATACTGCGGGTGAATGCAAGCATTTCACAAAACTGTGCCTCCTGAAGGACCTGCTCCGAGAGAACCCATGCCAAGTGAACCTACACCTAGACCACAGCATCACCAGCCACACCCCAACCAGCTAAGACCACCCCAAGCAAACCCTGGCATCACTCTATATAGGCCCCCCCATATCATACCTATGCCCCTTCTGCCCACCCCATGCCCCCCGTCACTGCGGCAAGGACCTCAACATAACAGCAGGACATATGCCCAGGCCGTGAGCAGAGCAACAGAACCAACCCCCACTATTACACCCGCCCAAGCCCCATCCTGCGACCTAAGAGGTATGTGGCAGATGCTCAACATGTTCTGCTCACAACTACTGTGATGGTCCGGGCCTAAACCACACAAAACAACACTAGACACTATGGAACACAAAGCTTTTACTGTCTCATCCTGGAATTTACAAGGTCTGAGATCATCTGCCTTTGGCCTAAAGAGCAGGAACCCAGACTAAAGAGTAGGAACCCAGACTAAAGAGCAGGAACCCAGACTAAAGAGCAGGAACCCAGACTAAAGAGCAGGAACCCAGACTAAAGAGCAGGAACCCAGACTAAAGAGCAAGAACCCAGGCTAAAGAGCAAGAACCCAGGCTAAAGAGCAAGAACCCAGGCTAAAGAGCAGGAACCCAGACTAAAGAGCAGGAACCCAGACTAAAGAGCAAGAACCCAGACTAAAGAGCAAGAACCCAGACTAAAGAGCAAGAACCCAGACTAAAGAGCAGGAACCCAGACTAAAGAGCAGGAACCCAGACTAAAGAGCAGGAACCCAGACTAAAGAGCAAGAACCCAGATCAAATACAAATCTTAGAATCAACTATTAAAGACTACCAGAACACACTGGATTCTCCAATTACATTGAATGAACTACAGGACAAAATACAAATCCTAAAACCCGAAAAGGCTTGTGGGGTTGATGGTATCCAAAATGAAATGATAACATATACAGACCACAAATTCCAATTGGCTATACTTCAACTCTTTAACATCATCCTCAGCTCTGGCTTATTCCCCAATATTTTGAACCAAGGACTGATCACCCCAATCCACAAAAGTGGGCCTGCACGAGGGTCTGCTGTACAAATTGATGGAAAGTGGTGTTGGGGGAAAAACATGATAAAATCTATGTACACAAACAACAAGTGTGCAGTTAAAATTGGCAAAAACACACATTGCTTTCCATATGGCCTGGGGTGAGACAGGGATGCAGCTGAAGACCCACCCTCTTCAACATACAGTGCCTTGCGAAAGTATTCGGCCCCCTTGAACTTTGCGACCTTTTGCCACATTTCAGGCTTCAAACATAAAGATATAAAACTGTATTTTTTTGTGAAGAATCAACAACAAGTGGGACACAATCATGAAGTGGAACGACATTTATTGGATTTTTCAAACTTTTTTTAACAAATCAAAAACTGAAAAATTGGGCGTGGAAAATTATTCAGCCCCTTTACTTTCAGTGCAGCAAACTCTCTCCAGAAGTTCAGTGAGGATCTCTGAATGATCCAATGTTGACCTAAATGACTAATGATGATAAATACAATCCACCTGTGTGTAATCAAGTCTCCGTATAAATGCACCTGCACTGTGATAGTCTCAGGGGTCCGTTAAAAGCGCAGATAGCATCATGAAGAACAAGGAACACACAAGGGGGCCGAATACTTTCGCAAGGCACTGTATATATCAGCAAATTGGCGAGGGCATGAGAATAGTCTGCCTCACCCTACTAGAATCTGAAGTCAAATGTCTACTATTTGCTGATGATCAGGTGCTTCTGTCACCAACCAAGGAGGGCCTACAGCAGCATATAGTACTTCTGCACATATTCTGTCAGACCTGGACCCTATCAGACCTGGGCCCTGACAGTAAATCTCAGTAAGACAAAAATAATGGTGTTCCAAAAAAGGTCCAGTTGCCAGGATCACGAATACATATTCCATCTAGACAATTTAAGTATGCTCTCTCTAATTCTCTCTCTAATTCTCTTTCTCTTTCTCTCTCTCTTTCTTTCTCTCTCTCTCTCTCGGAGGACCTGAGCCCCAGGACCATGCCTCAGGACTACCTGGCATGATGACTCCTTGTTGTCCCCATTCCACCTGGCCGTGCTGCTGCTCCAGTTTCAACTGTTCTGCCTGCGGCTATGGAACCCTGAACTGTTCACCGGACGTGCTACCTGTCACAGACCTGCTGTTTTCAACTCTCTAGAGACAGCAGGAGCGGTAGAGATAGTCAAAATGATTGACTATGAAATGCCAACTGACATTTACTCCCGAGGTGCTGAGCTGTTGCACCCTCGACAACCACTGTGATTATTATTATTTGACCCTGCTGGTCATCTATGAACATTTTAACATCTTAGCCATGTTCTGTTATAATCTCCACCCGGCACAGCCATTAGAGGACTGGCCAACCCTCAGAGCCTGGTTCCTCTCTAGGTTTCTTTCTAGGTTCCTGCCTTTCTATGGAGTTTTTCCTAGCCACTGTGCTTCTACACCTGCATTGCTTGCTGTTTGTGGTTTTCGGCTGGGTTTCTGTACAGCACTTTGTGACGTCAGCTGATGTAAGAAGAGCTTTATAAATACATTTGATTTGATTTGATAGAACCCATTGCCCTTTATGGTTGTGAGGTCTGGGGTCCGCTCACCAACCAAGAATTCACAAAATGGGACAAACACCAAATTAAGACTCTGCATGCAAAATTCTGAAAAAACATCTTCTGTGTACAACGTAAAACACCAAATAATGCATGCAGAGCAGAATTAGGCCGATACCCGCTAATGATCAAAATCTAGAAAAGAGCCATTAAATTTGACAACCACCTAAAAATAATCGATTCCCAAACCTTCCATAACAAAGCCATCACATACAGAGAAATTAACCTGGAGAAGAGCCCCCTAAGCAAGCTGGTCCTGGGGCTCTGTTCACAAACACAAACACACCCCACAGAGCTCAGGACTGCAACACAATTAGACCAAACCAAATCATGAGAAAACTAAAAGGGATTTACTTGGCACATTGGAAAGAATTAACAAAAAAATAGAGCAAACTAGAATGCTATTTGGCCATAAACAGAGAGTACACAGTGGCAGAATACCTGGCCACTGTGACTGACCCAAAATAAAGGAAATCTTTGACTATGTACAGATAGCTCTTGTCAACCCCACACATCCACTGAGACCACACCAAAGCCAGAGATTGTGCTCTTCATTGACTCAAATGGCAATTACATTCAAGAGGATAAACTTTTTCCCAAACATACAAAGTGGCTAAGCTCTGGTGCCCAAACACGAGGCATGGCCTGGAGCCCCGAGAAAGGCAGCCGAAGGCAGACCTGGCTCTCAAGAGAAGACAGGCTATGTGCACACAAACTGAGGTGGAATCTGAGCTGCACTTCCTAACCTCCTGCCAAATGTATAACCATATTAGAAACACATATTTCAGATTACACAGATAATAAACAAAAGTGGAATAAACAAAAAATGTTCAGTAAACTTCCAAAAGTTCCAAAAGATTAAAGACATTTCACATGTCATATTATGTGTATATATACAGTGTTGTACTGATGTGCAAATATCAGGGGAAATAAATAAACATACATAAATATAGGTTGTATTTACAATGGTGTTTATTCTTCGCTGATTACCCATTTCTTGTGGCTACAGGTCACAAATCTTGCTGCTGTGATTGCACAATGTGGTATTTCACCCAATAGATATGGAAGTTTATCCAAATATTGATTTGTTTTTGAATTCTTTGTGGGTCTATTTCACTTGCTTTGGCAATGTATCCCATGCCAATAAAGCTCGAGAGAGAGAGAGAGAGAGAGAGAGGAAAGAAGAAGAGATTGGTCCTGGGGCAGAGGAGAGAGAGAGAGAGAAGAGATTGGTCCTGGGGCAGAAGAGAGAGAGACACACACACACAGGTGGGCAGAAGAGAGAGACACACACAGATGGGCAGAAGGGAGAGAAAGAGACACACAGAAGAGAGAGAGAGACAGATGGGTCAGAAGAGAGAGAGAGACAGATGGGTTGTGTCTGGGGATGAAGAGAGAGAGAGAGAGAGAGACAGATGGGTTGTGTCTGGGGATGAAGAGAGAGAGAGAGACAGATGGGTCAGAAGAGAGAGAGAGACAGATGGGTCAGAAGAGAGAGAGAGACAGATGGGTTGTGTCTGGGGATGAAAGAGAGAGAGAGAGACAGATGGGTTGTGTCTGGGGATGAAAAGAGAGAGAGAGACAGATGGGTCAGAAGAGAGAGAGAGAGAGAGAGAGAGACAGATGGGTTGTGTCTGGGGATGAAGAGAGAGAGAGAGACAGAGGGGTTGTGTCTGGGGATGAAAAGAGAGAGAGAGCGACAGATGGGCAGAAGAGAGAGAGAGAGAGAGAGAGAGAGAGACAGATGGGTTGTGTCTGGGGATGAAAAGAGAGAGAGAGAGAGAGAGAGACAGATGGGCAGAAGAGAGAGAGAGAGAGAGAGACAGATGGGTTGTGTCTGGGTCAGAAGAGATAGAGAAAGATGGGTTGTGTCTAGGGCAGAAGAGAGAGAGAGAGACAGATGGGTTGTGTCTGGGGCAGAAGAGAGAGAGAGAGAGAGAGACAGATCGGTTGTGTCTGGGGCAGAAGAGAGAGAGAGAGTGAGAGAGAGAGAGACAGATGGTCAGAAGATAGAGAGAGAGATGGGTTGTGTCTGGGGCAGAAGAGAGAGAGAGAGACAGATGGGTTGTGTCTGGGGCAGAAGAGAGAGAGAGAGACAGATGGGTTGTGTCTGGGGCAGAAGAGAGAGAGAGACAGATGGGTTGTGCCCGGGCCAGAAGAGAGAGAGAGAGATGGGTTGTGTCTGGGGCAGAAGAGAATGAGAGAGACAGATGGGTTGTGCCCGGGCCAGAAGAGAGAGAGAGAGAGAGAGAGAGAGATGGGTTGTGTCTGGGGCAGAAGAGAGAGAGAGATGGGTTGTGTCTAGGGCAGAAGAGAGAGAGAGAGAGAGAGAGATGGGTTGTGTCTAGGGCAGAAGAGAGAGAGAGAGAGAGAGAGATGGGTTGTGTCTGGGGATGAAGAGATAGAGACAGATGGGGCAGAAGAGAGAGAGAAACAGATGGGGCAGAAGAGAGAGAGAAACAGATGGGGCAGAAGAGAGAGAGAGACAGATGGGGCAGAAGAGAGAGAGACAGATGGGGCAGAAGAGAGAGAGAGAGACAGATGGGGCAGAAGAGAGAGAGAGAGACAGATGGGGCAGAAGAGAGAGAGACAGATGGGGCAGAAGAGAGAGAGAGAGAGAAAGATGAGGTGGAAACTTGAGCTGCACTTCCTAACCTCCTGCCCAATGTATGACCATATTAGTGAGACATATTTCCCTCAGATTACACAGATCCACAAAGAATTCGAAAACAAATCCAATTTTGAAAAACTCCCATATCTACTGGGTGAAATTCCACAGTGTGCCATCAGAGCAGCAAGATTTGTGACCTGTTGCCACGAGAAAAGGGCAACCAGTGAAGAACAAACACCATTGTAAATACAACCCATATCTATGCTTATTTATTTTATCTTGTGTCCTTTACCATTTGTACATTGTTAAAACACTGTATATATATATATAATATGACATTTGTAATGTCTTTATTGTTTTGAAACTTCTGTATGTGTGATGTCTACTGTTAATTTGTATTGTTTATTTCACTTTATATATTATCTACCTTACTTGCTTTGGCAATGGTAACACATGTTTCCCATGCCAATAAAGCCATTGAATTGAATTGAAAGATGGGTCAGAAGAGAGAGAGAGAGACATATGGGTTGTGTATGGGTCAGAAGAGAGAGAGAGAGAGAGACAGATGGGTCAGAAGAGAGAGAGAGAGAGATGAGTCAGAAGAGAGAGAGACAGATGGGTCAGAAGAGAGAGAGAGAGAGAGAGAGAGAGAGAGAGAGAGAGAGAGAGAGAGAGAGAGAGAGAGAGAGAGAGATGAGTCAGAAGAGAGAGAGAGACAGATGGGTCAGAAGAGAGAGAGAGAGAGACAGATGGGTCAGAGAGAGAGAGAGAGAGAGAGAGAGAGAGAGAGAGAGAGACAGATGGGTCAGAAGAGAGAGAGAGAGACAGATGGGTCAGAAGAGAGAGAGAGAGAAAGAGAGAGAGAGAGACAGATGGGTCAGAAGAGAGAGAGAGAGAGAGAGATAGAGAGATGAGTCAGAAGAGAGAGAGAGACAGATGTGTCAGAAGAGAGAGAGAGAGAGAGATCGAGAGATGAGTCAGAAGAGAGAGAGAGAGACAGATGTGTCAGAAGAGAGAGAGAGAGAGAGATAGAGAGATGAGTCAGAAGAGAGAGAGAGACAGATGTGTCAGAAGAGAGAGAGAGAGAGAGATAGAGAGATGAGTCAGAAGAGAGAGAGAGACAGATGTGTCAGAAGAGAGAGAGAGAGAGAGAGAGACAGATGGGTCAGAAGAGAGAGAGAGAGAGAGAAAGAGAGAGAGAGAGAGAGACAGATGGGTCAGAAGAGAGAGAGAGAGATAGATAGAGAGATGAGTCAGAAGAGAGAGAGAGACAGATGTGTCAGAAGAGAGAGAGAGAGAGAGATAGAGAGATGAGTCAGAAGAGAGAGAGAGACAGATGTGTCAGAAGAGAGAGAGAGAGAGAGAGACAGATGGGTCAGAAGAGAGAGAGAGAGAGAGAAAGAGAGAGAGAGAGAGACAGATGGGTCAGAAGAGAGAGAGAGAGATAGATAGAGAGATGAGTCAGAAGAGAGAGAGAGACAGATGTGTCAGAAGAGAGAGAGAGAGAGAGACAGATGGGTCAGAAGAGAGAGAGAGAGAGAGACAGATGGGTCAGAGAGAGAGAGAGAGACAGATGATGAGTCAGAAGAGAGAGAGAGACAGATGGGTCAGAAGAGAGAGAGAGAGAGATAGAGAGATGAGTCAGAAGAGAGAGACAGATGTGTCAGAAGAGAGAGAGAGAGAGAGAGAGACAGAGAGATGAGTCAGAAGAGTCAGAAGAGAGAGAGAGAGAGAGAGAGAGATGAGTCAGAAGAGAGAGAGAGACAGATGTGTCAGAAGAGAGAGAGAGAGAGAGACAGATGGGTCAGAAGAGAGAGAGAGAGAGAGACAGATGGGTGTCTGGGGATGAAAAGGGTGAATCTCGGGATACATGTTTACATTCTTTGTCAACAGGTGTAGACTAACAGTAAAATGCTTACTTACGGGTGCTTCCCAACAACACAGAGAGAAAAATATAGAAACATAATAATAAAATGAGGAATAAATACACAATGATTAACAATAACTTGGCTATATATGTAACGTCTACTTCCAACTCACACTCTCAAACACATAGATCCCCTGAACGCAGCTCACTTTCCAACTCACACTCTCAAACACATAGATCCCTTGAACGCAGCTCACTCTCCAACTCACACTTTCAAACACATAGATCCCCTGAACGCAGCTCACTTTCCAACTCACACTCTCAAACACATAGAACCCCTGAACGCAGCTCACTCTCCAGATCACACTCTCAAACACATAGATCCCCTGAACGCAGCTCACTTTCCAACTCACACTCTCAAACACATAGATCCCCTGAACGCAGCTCACTCTCCAGATCACACTCTCAAACACATAGATCCCCTGAACGCAGCTCACTCTCCAGATCACACTCTCAAACACATAGATCCCCTGAACGCAGCTCACTCTCCAGATCACACTCTCAAACACATAGATCCCCTGAACGCAGCTCACTTTCCAACTCACACTCTCAAACACATAGATCCCCTGAACGCAGCTCACTCTCCAGATCACACTCTCAAACACATAGATCCCCTGAACGCAGCTCACTTTCCAACTCACACTCTCAAACACATAGAACCCTTGAACGCAGCTCACTCTCCAACTCACACTTTCAAACACATAGATCCCCTGAACGCAGCTCACTTTCCAACTCACACTCTCAAACACATAGATCCCCTGAACGCAGCTCACTCTCCAGATCACACTCTCAAACACATAGATCCCCTGAACGCAGCTCACTTTCCAACTCACACTCTCAAACACATAGATCCCCTGAACGCAGCTCACTTTCCAACTCACACTCTCAAACACATAGATCCCCTGAACGCAGCTCACTCTCCAGCTCACACTCTCAAACACATAGATCCCCTGAACGCAGCTCACTCTCCAGATCACACTCTCAAACACATATATCCCCTGAACGCAGCTCACTCTCCAGATCCGTGTCACCTGAATTCTGATCACCTGTTCACACACCTGTATGTCATTATCACACGCCATTTAGTTCAGTTCTTTGCACCATCATTGTGAGGTATTGTTTGTTTTATCACACACTTCTATTCAGAGCTCTGTTACTAACCTTTTCCCTGCCTGTACTGTTGCCTTGATGGACCCCCTGTGTATGACCTTCTGCCTGCCCCTGGACTCAACTACCTGCCTCCTCCTGTGGTTCTTTAGAAATCAACACCTGCTGCGCCCTGCGCTTGAAACCAGCTCTCTGTCTCCCATTGTGTTCATTACAATATACAGTGCATTCAGAAAGTATTCACAATCCTTGACTTTTTGCACATTTTGTTGAGTTGCAACCTGAATTTAAAATGGATTAAATTGAGATTTTGTGTCACGGGTCAACACACAATACCCCATAATGTCAGAGTGGAATTATGTATCTTGAAATTAATAAAAAAATTAAAGCTGAAATTTCTTGAGTCGATAGTTATTCAATCCCTTTGCTATGGCAATCCTAAATAATTTCAGCAGTAAAAATGTGCTTAACAAGTCACATAATGGTGTATTGTAATTATGTTGTAATAATGTGTTGGTAAGTGTAATGATATTAACTGTATGTACATTTCTGGACACCAGGGAGAGTAGCTGCTGCCTTGGCAGCATCTAATGGGGATCTATAATAAATACAAATGCAAATAATGCATGGGCTCACTCTTTGTGCGATAATAGTGTTCAAAACCTGTTTGGGATAGAGGGCAGCATTTTCACGTTCGGATGAAAAGCGTGCCCAGAGTAAACTTCCTGCTACTCTGGCCCAGTTGCTAATATATGCATATTATTAGTAGTATTGGATAGAAAACACTCGGACGTTTCTAAAACTGTTTGAATGATGTCTGTGAGTATAACAGAACTCATATGGCAGGCGAAAACCTGAGAAAAATCCAACCAGGAAGTGGGAAATCTGAGGTTTGTAGTTTTTCAGCTCATTGCCTATCAAATATATAGTGTCAATGGGGTCTTATTGCACTTCCTAAGGCTTCCACTAGATGTCAACAGTCTTTAGAACCTTGTTTGAGGCTTCTACTGAGGAGGAGGGGGGAACGAGAGCTGAATGAGCTGAATGAAGAAATACAGAGTTGGCTACAATTAAACGTCATCCTCCCGAAAAGGCAAATCTTTTTTTTTTACGAGAAGGGTATAATATTTATGGACATTGTAAAAAATAATCATAAAACTATGTCACACAAGCAACTAACAACAATGTATGGCAGTGTATGCGCAATACAAAATTATAACATCTCATTCAAACATCTCAAAATTGGAAGAGACAATTACTTAAATTACTTTATTTAAAGAAATTAAAGAATTGGTCTGTTTGACACCCATTAAAAATCCTACATAGCTTAAAATGGTCAGCCTTGTGCAGACTCTGTCACAAGGAAAGAGAATCAATAGAACATATTTTCTGGTCCTGTCCATCGGTGGATCGCTTTTGGAGTCAGGTCCTGGAATGGAATGTCATAATATCAGGGTTCAGCTGGAGTCAGGTCCTGGAATGGAATGTCGTAATATCAGGGTTCAGCTGGAGTCAGGTCCTGGAATGGAATGTCATAATATCAGGGTTCAGCTGGAGTCAGGTCCTGGAATGGAATGTCGTAATATCAGGGTTCAGCTGGAGTCAGGTCCTGGAATGGAATGTCATAATATCAGTGTTCAGCTGGAGTCAGGTCCTGGAATGGAATGTCATAATATCAGGGTTCAGCTGGAGTCAGGTCCTGGAATGGAATGTCGTAATATCAGGGTTCAGCTGGACTTGCAAACTATATTGTTCAGGGATTCGCAAAACCACTCTAGGTAAATGGTATTTTTTTATTTAACTAGGCAAATCAGTTAAAGAGCAAATTCTTATTTACAGTGACGGCCTACCCCGGCCAAACCCTCCCCTAACCCGGACGACGCTGGGCCAATTGTGGGCAGCCCTATGGGACTCCCGATCACATCCGGTTGTGATACAGCCTGGGATCGATCCAGGGTCTGTAGTGATGCCTCTAGCAGTGAGATGTAGTGCCTTAGATCACTGCGCCACTCGGGAGCAAAACTATCATTATACTCTTGGGTAAAGTATTTATTTTAGGGCAATATCGGTAGAAATGTTAGAAATAGGGAGGATCAGGACCCTTGTAAGACATCATAGTAGATACAAGTCCATGGAGAATAAGGGCACCTCCTCCCAGATGCCCACTGCTCTGAGGCTAGGAAACACTGTCACCGCCGATAAATCCACTATAATTGAGAATTTCAATAAGCATTTCTCTACGGTTGGCCATGCTTTCCACCTCACTACCCCTACCCCGGGCAACTGCCCGGCACCCTCCACAGCAACCCGCCAAAGCACCCACCATTTCTCCTTCACCCAAATCCAGATAGCTGATGTTCTGAAATCTGGACCCCTACAAATCACCCGGGCTAGATGATCTGGACCCTCTCTTTCTAAAACTATCCGTCACCATTGTTGCAACCCCTATTACCAGCCTGTTCAACCTCTCTTTCGTATTGTCCGAGATCCCTAAAGATTGGAAAGCTGCCGTGGTCATCCCCCTCTTCAAAGTGGGTGACACCCTAGACCCAAACTGTTACAGACCTATATCCATCCTGCCCTGCCTATCTAAAGTCTTTGAAAGCCAAGTTAATAAACAGATCACTGACCATTTCGAATCCCACCGTACCTTCTCCGCTGTGCAATCCGGCTCCCGAGCCGGTCACGGGTGCAGCTCGGCCATGCTCAAGGTACTAAACGATATCATAACCGCCATTGGTAAAAGACAGTACTGTGCAGCCGTCTTCATCGACCTGGCCAAGGCTTTCGACTCTGTCAATCACCATATTCTTATTGGCAGACTCAATAGCCTTGGTTTTTCTAATGACTGCCTCGCCTGGTTCACCAACTACTTTGCAGACAGAGTTCAGTGTGTCCAATCGGAGGGCATGTTGTCCGGACCTCTGGCAGTCTCTATGGGGGTACCACAGGGTTCAATTCTCGTGCCGACTCTTTTCTCTGTATATATCTAGGATGTCGCTCTTGCTGCGGGCGATTCCCTGATCCACTTCTACGCAGACGACACCATTCTGTATACTTCTGGCCCTTCCTTGGACACTGTGCTAACGAACCTCCAAACGAGCCTCAATGCCATACAACACTCCTTCCGTGGCCTCCAACTGCTCTTAAACGCAAGTAAAACCAAATGCATGCTTTTCAACCGTTCGCTGCCCGCACCCGCCCGCCCGACTAGCATCACCACCCTGGACGGTTCCGACCTAGAATATGTGGACAACTATAAATACCTATGTGTCTGGCTAGACTGTAAACTCTCCTTCCAGACTCATATTAAACATCTCCAATCAAAAATCACATCTTGAATCAGCATTCTATTTCGCAACAAAGCCTCCTTCACTCACGCTGCCAAACTTACCCTAGTAAAACTGACTATCCTACCGATCCTCGACTTTGGCGATGTCATCTACAAAATAGCTTCCAGCACTCTACTCAGCAAACTGGATGTAGTCTATCACAGTGCCATCCCTTTAGTTACCAAATCACCTTATACCACCCACCACTGCGACCTGTATGCTCTAGTCGGCTGGACCTCGCTACATATTCGTTGCCAGACTAACTGGCTCCAGGTCATCTATAAGTCTATGCTAGGTAAAGCTCCGCCTTATCTCAGTTCACTGGTAACGATAACAACACCCACCCGTAGCACACATTCCATCAGGTATATCTCACTGATCATCCCCAATGCCAACACCTCTTTTGGCCACCTTTCCTTCCAGTTCTCTGCTGCCAGTGTCTGGAACAAATTGCAAAAATCTCTGAAGTTAGAGACTTATTTCCCTCACCAACTTTAAACATCAACTATCTAAGCAGCTAACCGATCGCTACAGCTGTACATAGTCCATCTGTAAATAGCCCACTCAATCTACCTACCTCATCCCCGTACTGTATTTATTTTATTTACTTTTCTGCTCTTTTGCACACCAGTATCTCTACTTGCACATCATCATCTGCTCATTTATCACTCCAGTGTTAATCTGCTAAATTGTAATTATTCGCTCCTATGGCCTATTTATTGTCTACCTCCTCATGCCTTTTGCACACACTGTATATAGACTTTCTTTTTTCTACTGTGTCATTGATTTGTTTATTGTGTTATTGGCTTGTTTATTGTTTACTCCATGTGTAACTCTGTAATGTTGTCTGTGTCTTGGTCAGGTCGCAGTTGCAAATGAGAACTTGTTCTCAACTAGCCCACCTGGTTAAATAAAGGTCAAATAAAATTTAAAAATAAAACTCAAAAGGTTTTCTTTAATTGACACTTCTCTTATGTGAAATGTAAAGTGTGGTGTACCGCAGGGCAGCTCTCTAGGCCCTCTACTCTTTTCTATTTTTACGAATGACCTGCCACTGGCATTAAACAAAGCATGTGTGTCCATGTATGCTGATGATTCAACCATATACACATCAGCAACCACAGCTAATGAAGTCACTGAAACCCTTAACAAAGAATTGCACTATTTTGGAATGGGTGGCCAGTAATAAATTGGTCCTGAACTTCTCTAAAACTAAGAGCATTGTATTTGGTACAAATCATTCCCTAAGTTCTAGACCTCAGCTGAATCTGGTAATGAATGGTGTGGCTGTTGAACAACTTGAAGAGACTAAATTACTTGGAGTTACCTTAGATTGTATACTGTCATGGTCAAAACATATAGATTTAATGGTTGTAAAGATGGGGAGAGATCTGTACGTAATAAAGAGATGCTCTGCTTTGTTGACACCACACTCCAAACACAAGTTCTGCAGGCTCTAGTTTTGATTATTGTCCAGTACAGTCCTGCAAGGAAAGACTAGTTAAGCTGCAGCTGGCCCAGAACAGAGCGGCACATTTTGCTCTTTATTGTAATCAGAAGGCTGATATAAATACTATTCATGCCAGTCTCTCTTTGCTATGAGTTGAGGAGAGACTGACTTCGTCACTTCCTGTTTTTATAAGAAACAATGTGTTGGTTTCTTTGCTAAGAGTTGAGGAGAGACTGACTTTGTCACTTCCTGTTTTTATAAGAAACAATGTGTTGGTTTCTTTGCTAAGAGTTGAGGAGAGACTGACTTTGTCACTTCCTGTTTTTATAAGAAACAATGTGTTGGTTTCCTTGCTAAGAGTTGAAGAGAGACTGACTGCATCACTTCTTATTTTTATAAGAAACATTCATGTGTTGAAAATCCCAAATGGTTTGCATAGTCAATTTATACACAGCTCTGACACACACACTTACCCCACCAGACATGCCACCAGCGGTCTTTTCACAGATCCCAAATCCAGAACAAATTCAAGAAAGTGTACAGTAATACATAGAGCCATTATTGCATGGTACTATGTTCCATCTCATATTGCTCAAATAAACAGCAAACCTGGTTTAAAAAAACAGATAAGGCAACACCTCACGGCACAATGCCTCTCCTATATTTGACCGAGATAGTTTGTGTGAATGTATTGTTGTGTAGGCTATGTGCCTTTATTATTATTTATATATAGTTCTGTCCTTGATCTGTTCTTGTCAATTAATATTCTGTATTATGTCATGTTTCATGTTTTGTGTAGACCCCAGGAAGCTGCTTTTGCAACAGCTAATGGGGATCCTCATGAAATACCAAATACCAAAACTGAACACATATCACATCAATCTCGAATGTCTCCCTGTGCAGTCCCATATTGACTTTCAGACTCTCCTCCTCGCCTACAAAGCCTTCCACAACCTACCTGTCTGACCTTCTCCCAGCCTCTGCCTCATCCTTCTCCCCCTGCTCCTTCTCTGCTGGTCTCCTTTATCTGTCCTATTTTGTCTGGTCCTTTGATTTTAAATTGCACTTTAGTTGATGCACTTGATTTTATGATTTTATGTTCTACACAACGCATCACCGGAGGCAAACTACCTGCCCTCCAGGACACCTACACCACCCGATGTCACAGGAAGGCCATAAAGATCATCAAGGACAACAACCACCCGAGCCACTGCCTGTTCACCCCGCTATCATCCAGCAGGAGAGGTCAGTACAGGTGCATCAAAGCTGGGACCGAGAGACTGAAAAACAGCTTCTATCTCATGGCCATCAGACTGTTAAACAGCCACCACTAACATTGAGTAGCTGCTGCCAACACACTGACTCAACTCCAGCCACTTTAATAATGGGAATTGATGGGAATTGATGTAAAATACATCACTAGCCACTTTAAACAATGCTACTGAATATAATGTTTACATACCCTACATTATTTATCTCATATGTATACGTATATACTGTACTCTATATCATCTACTGCATCTTTATGTAATACATGTATCACTAGCCACTTTAAACTATGCCACTTTGTTTACATACTCATCTCATATGTATATACTGTACTAGATACCATCTAAATCAAATCAAATCAAATTTTATTTGTCACATACACATGGTTAGCAGATGTTAATGCGAGTGTAGCGAAATGCTTGTGCTTCTAGTTCCGACAATGCAGTAATAACCAACAAGTAATCTAGCTAACAATTCTAAAATTACTACCTTATAGACACAAGTGTAAGGGGATAAAGAATATGTACATAAAGATATATGAATGAGTGATGGTACAGAGCGGCATAAGCAAGATACAATAGATGGTATTGAGTACAGTATATACATATGAGATGAGTATATAAACAAAGTGGCATAGTTAAAGTGGCTAGTGATACATGTATTACATAAAGATGCAGTAGATGATATACAGTACAGTACATACGTATACATATGAGATGAATAATGTAGGGTATGTAAACATTATATTAGGTAGCATTGTTTAAAGTGGCTAGTGATATATTTTAGATCATTTCCCATTATTAAAGTGGCTGGAGTTGAGTCAGTGTGTTGGCAGCAGCCACTCAATGTTAGTGGTGGCTGTTTAACAGTCTGATGGCCTTGAGATAGAAGCTGTTTTTCAGTCTCTCGGTCCCAGCTTTGATGCACCTGTACTGACCTCGCCTTCTGGATGATAGCGGGGTGAACAGGCAGTGGCTCGGGTGGTTGTTGTCCTTGATGATCGTTATGGCCTTCCTGTGACATCGGGTGGTGTAGGTGTCCTGCAGGGCAGGTAGTTTGCCCCCGGTGATGTGTTGTGCAGACCTCACTACCCTCTGGAGAGCCTTACGGTTGTGGGCGGAGCAGTTGCCGTACCAGGCGGTGATACAGCCCGACAGGATGCTCTAGATTGTGCATCTGTAGAAGTTTGTGAGTGCTTTTGGTGACAAGCTGAATTTCTTCAGCCTCCTGAGGTTGAAGAGGCGCAGCTGCGCCTTCTTCGCGATGCTGTCTGTGTGAGTGGACCAATTAAGTTTGTCTGTGATGTGTACGCCGAGGAACTTAAAACTTACTACCCTCTCCACTACTGTTCCATCGATGTGTATAGGGGGGTGTTCCCTCTGCTGTTTCCTGAAGTCCACAATCATCTCCTTAGTTTTGTTGACGTTGAGTGTGAGGTTATTTTCCTGACACCACACTCCGAGGGCCGTCACCTCCTCCCTGTAGGCCGTCTCATCGTTGTTGGTAATCAAGCCTATCACTGTTGTGTCGTCCGCAAACTTGATGATTGAGTTGGAGGCGTGCGTGGCCACGCAGTCGTGGGTGAACAGGGAGTACAGGAGAGGGCTCAGAACGCACCCTTGTGGGGCCCCAGTGTTGAGGATTAGGGGGTGGAGATGTTGTTGCCTACCCTCACCACCTGGGGGCAGCCCGTCAGGAAGTCCAGTACCCAGTTGCACAGGGCGAGGTCGAGACCCAGGGTCTCGAGCTTGATGACGAGCTTGGAGGGCACTATGGTGTTGAATGCCGAGCTGTAGTCGATGAACAGCATTCTCACATAGGTATTCCTCTTGTCCAGATGGGTTAGGGCAGTGTGCAGTGTGGTTGAGATTGCATCGTCTGTGGACCTATTTGGGCGGTAAGCAAATTGGAGTGGGTGTCTAGGGTGTCAGGTAGGGTGGAGGTGATATGGTCCTTGACTAGTCTCTCAAAGCACTTCATGATGACGGAAGTGAGTGCTACGAGGCGGTAGTCGTTTAGCTCAGTTACCTTAGCTTTCTTGGGAACAGGAACAATGGTGGCCCTCTTGAAGCATATGGGAACAACAGACTGGGATAGGGATTGATTGAATATGACCTTAAACACACCAGCCAGCTGGTCTGCGCATGCTCTGAGGGCGCGGCTGGGGATGCCGTCTGGGCCTGCAGCCTTGCGAGGGTTGACACGTTTAAATGTTTTCCTCACGTCGGCTGCAGTTAAGGAGAGTCCGCATGTTTTGGTTGCGGCCCGTGTCAGTGGCACTGTATTGTCCTCAAAGCGGGCAAAAAAAGTTATTTAGTCTGCCTGGGAGCAAGACATCCTGGTCCGTGACAGGGCTGGTTTTATTTTTGTAATCCGTGTTTGACTGTAGACCCTGCCACATAACTCTTGTGTCTGAGCCGTTGAATTGAGATTCTACTTTGTCTCTATACTGACGCTTAGCTTGTTTGATTGCCTTGCGGAGGGAATAGCTACACTGTTTGTATTCGGTCATGTTTCCGGTCACCTTGCCCTGATTAAAAGCAGTGGTTCGCGCTTTCAGTTTCACGCGAATGCTGCCATCAATCCACAGTTTCTGGTTTGGGAATGTTTTAATCGTTGCTATGGGAACGACATCTTCAACGCACGTTCTAATGAACTCGCTTACCGAATCAGCGTATTCGTCAATGTTGTTGTTTGATGCAATACGAAACATATCCCAGTCCACGTGATGGAAGCAGTCTTGTAGTGTGGAATCAGATTGGTCGGACCAGTGTTGAACAGACCTCAGCGCCGGAGTCAGACCTCAAAATGGAGTCGTGGTCAGCTTTTCCGAAAGGAGAGCGGGGCAGGGCCTTATATGCGTCGCGGAAGTTAGAATAGCAATGATCCAAGGTTTTTCCAGCCCTGGTTGCACAATCGATATGCTGATACAATTTAGGGAGTCTTGTTTTCAGTTTAGCCTTGTTAAAATCCCCAGCTACAATGAATGCAGCATCAGGATATATGGATTCCAGTTTGCAAAGAGTCAAATAAAGTTTGTTCAGAGACATCGATCTACTGCATCTTGCCTATGCCGCTCTGTACCATCACTCATTCATATATCTTTATGTACATATTATTTATCCCTTTACACTTGTGTGTATAAGGTAGTAGTTTTGGAATTGTTAGCTAGATTACTCGTTGGTTATTACTGCATTGTCGGAACTAGAAGCACAAGCATTTCGCTACACTCGCATTAACATCTGCTAACCATGTGTATGTGACAAATACAATTTGATTTGATTTGACTTTAGGTAGGCCTTTTAATGTCAGATGTCCTTGAGTATCTTGAAAGGCATTCCCTAAATAAAATATATTATTATTATTATTATTATTATTAACTATCACAAGCATATGCTGTAAATACTTTCAAGTTCCTTATATTTAGCAAACCAGTACACAATTGTATTTTTTTTGTTTTATTACCAGATAGGCTGGGGCACACTCCAACACTCTGACATAATTTACAAACTAAGCATTTGTGTTCAGTGAGTGTGCCAGATCAGAAGCAATAGGGATGACCAGGGATGTTCACTTGATAAGTGCGTAAATTTGACAATTTTCCTGCCCTGCTAAGAATTAGAAATGTCACGAGTTATTTTGGGAAATGTATGAGTCAAGGAAAATGTATGGAGAACTAAGTACATATTTTCTTTAGGAATATAGTGGAGTAAAAGTTGTCAAAATTATAAATAGTAAAGTCAAGTACAGATACCCCCTCAAAATACTTTAGTAGTACTTCTAAGTGTTTTTACTTAGCTACTTTACACCACTGGAGAGGAGTGGAGTGAGGGGTGGTTCTGGGTAAGTGAGAGATATAGACTGAGGGATGTCTTCTGGGTTGGAAGAGATGGGTGGAGTGAAGGATGTGGGAGAGAAGGGTGGAGTGTGAGAGAATTACTGGGTTGGGAGAGGGGGCTGGAGTGGGAGAGAGTTACTGGGTTGGGAGAGAGTGTCACACCCTGACCATAGTTTGCTTTGTATGTTTATATGTTTTGTTTGGTCAGGGTGTGATCTGAGTGGGCATTCTATGTTGTGTGTCTGGTTTGTCTGTTTCTGTGTTTGGCCTGATATGGTTCTCAATCAGAGGCAGGTGTTAGTCATTGTCTCTGATTGGGAACCATATTTAGGTAGCCTGTTTGGTGTTGGGTTTTGTGGGTGATTGTCCTTTAGGTCTGTCGTGTGCTAGTTTGCGCCAGTATGAGGCTGTTTCGGTTTTCGTATTGTTTGTTTTGTATTGATTCGTGTTTCTTCAGTTTTCATTAAACATGGATCGCAATAGACACGCTGCATTTTGGTCCGACTCTCTTTCACATACAGATAACCGTGACAGAGAGAGGTACTGGGTTGGGAGAGAAGGGTGGAGTGTGAGAGAGTTAATGTGTTGGGAGAGGGGGCTGGAGTGGGAGAGAGTTACTGGGTTGTGAGAGAGAGATACTGGGTTGGGAGAGGGGGCTGGAGTGGGAGAGAGTTACTGGGTTGGGAGAGAGAGGTACTGGGTTGGGAGAGAGAGTTACTGGGTTTGGAGAGAGAGGTACTGGGTTGGGAGAGAGAGGTACTGGGTTGGGAGAGAGAGGTACTGGGTTGGGAGAGAGAGGTACTGGGTTGGGAGAGAGAGGTACTGGGTTGGGAGAGAGGGCTGGAGTGGGAGAGAGTTACTGGGTTGGGAGAGAGGGCTGGAGTGGGAGAGAGTTACTGGGTTGGGAGAGAGAGGTACTGGGTTGGGAGAGAGAGGTTCTGGGTTGGGAGAGAGAGGTTCTGGGTTGGGAGAGAGGGTTGGAGTGGGAGAGAGGTGGAGTGGGAGAGGGGTACTGGGTTAGGAGAGAAGGGTGGAATGAGGGAAGAATTGTGTAAAGTGAAAGGTGCAATGGTCCATGGGTTCTGGTAGTGGAGCAGTGAAATAAGTAGTTGCGAGTGTTTGTTTGACAACAAGCTATAATGTAATTCTGAATAAAGGAGAAACTCAACTCACGTCAACTACAAACATCTGAAGGTGGTAGCTGATGAGTCTGATACTGCACATCTGCCTCATTGCCTTGTGATATAAAAAGCTTGCAAATGGAGTGGATAAAACAGAGTTCTGAAAATGACTTCGGAGGGAATTCATTTAAGGATACATGGCCCGTGAAAGAGAGAGCTGGCAAAAATGAATGGATCTTGGAATGTATTTATCTCATATGTATTCATTTATGCGTGCTGTATTTTAATTATTATTCATACATGCAACAGCAGTGAGGCCCTGGTGTGATCCTGTCAGCAGGTATTCAGCAGTAAATCCACAGACCTCTATGAGCTGGAGAGACTGAGACGAGCACTAGGTGTCACTCTTCTCACTGGGCATTCTGATGAGCAGTAAAATGGCCTCTGTCAGAGGAGAGAGATCATAATAACTCAATCATTTTCACAGTTGGGGGGAGGACTAGTCAACATGAATGCCAGCCTCAAAGACATAAAGATTTAATCAGAACTAGTTTCAATCAGACGTGTATCATTTTCAGAAATGTAAAAGTGTTATTGTTCCCATATTAAGATGGGACTAATAACTAATAAGCTACTCTTGAACACTGATAAAATCTCTGTAGCTAGGTTTCCATCCAATTGGCGACAGATTTTTAATGCGAATATTACAAAAATCAGCATAAAAACAATATGCAAAAATTCTCACCAGAGGCGTGTTTCCATCAAATTGACTTGTTGCGGATGAAAGGCTGTGCGTGATGACGTAGAGCACATAAAAATACCTTTGCGTTTAAATTCTGTCAGGACCCGGTTTCGAACCTGGGTCTCCGGAGTGAGAAACAGTCACTTAACCAACTGAGCCACACACAGCAGTACTTAAGACGGTGTATTTAATAAAGAAAAAATCCTAAAATACAAAAAAATGGCAAATCCAAAAGGTGGTAGGAAAAACACAAAAAGACCTCAAAAGAAACTCACCAAAAAATAAACAAAAACAAAAAACAGAATACCACAAGAACTTCACCCGGAATCGACAAGAGCACACAGAACACTAGGGCAGGGTGCTAACATACAAACACAGAGCACAGAACTGAGGGAAACAAAGGGTTTAAATACAATCAGGGGAAACGAGACACAGGTGCAAACAATAATGGGGATCAAGGGAAAAACACAGGGACAAAAAGCACAATGGGGACATCTACTGACAAAAACCCGGAACAACCCTGCCCAAATCCTGACAGAATCCCCCCCCTAGGAACGGCTCCTGACGTTCCTACCAGCTCTCTCAGGGCGGAGGACCCTGAACTGACGAATGAGGTCAGGGTCCAGGATGTCTTTGGCAGGAACCCAGGAGCGCTCCTCAGGACCGTAGCCTTCCCAGTCCACCAGATACTGCCAGGACCGCTGCACCCGGCGGGAATCCAGTATCCGGTGGACGGTATAAGCCGGCTGGCCTCCAATGACACGAGGCGGAGGGGGAGGTCTGTCTGCCGGGACAAGGGGAGAAAAAACAACAGGTTTTAACAATGACACATGAAATGTGGGATTAATCTTAAGGGATCTGGGTAAGTGTAGGCGATAAGAAACTGGGTTAACTCTCCTGGCAACCTTGAAGGGACCGATGTATTTTTGGGACAGCTTGCGAGACTCCACCCGTAGAGGTAAGTCTCTTGTGGAAAGCCAGACTCTCTGGCCGGGGCGCAGGGTAGGCCCGGGACGGCGACGTCTGTTGGCTTGTTGTTGATACCTCTGTGAGGAACGCATCAGATTAAGACGGGTCTTCCTCCACATAAGCCGACAGCGTCTGACGAACCTCAAGGCTGAAGGCACTCTGACTTCTGCCTCCTGGTCCAGGAACAATGGAGGAGCATAGCCAAACTGACACTCGTGCGGGGACATACCAGTGGAGGAGGAGCGCAAGGTGTTGTGCGCGTATTCGGCCCAAACAATAAAGGATGACCATGTGGACGGGTTGTCACGAGTCATACATCGGAGGGTGGTTTCCAGCTCTTGATTCATCCTCTCTGTTTGGCCGTTGGACTCCGGATGGTACCCTGAAGATAGACTGGCAGAAGCCCCCATGAGTTGGCAGAAGGCCTTCCAAAACCTTGAGGCGAACTGGGGACCTCTGTCAGAAACCACATCTTGAGGAATGCCGAAGACTCTGAACACATGATTAATTACCAACTCAGCCGTTTCCTTGGCAGAAGGTAACTTAGTCAGAGGGACGAACCTGGCCGCCTTTGAAAACCTGTCGATTATGACTAGGATAGTAGTATTGCCATGGGATGGAGGAAGTCCAGTAATAAAGTCCAATGAGATATGGGACCAGGGTCTGTGGGGAACAGGTAAAGGGTGAAGGAGTCCTTGAGGGCGGAGGTGAGAAGATTTGCCCTGGCAGCACACGGGGCAGGCATTGACGAAAGTGGCAACGTCTTCTCTTATGGTAGGCCACCAGAACTTACGCTGGATGAACTCCAAGGTGCGACCTATGCCCGGATGACAGGTGAGGCGAGAGGAGTGCCCCCACAGAAGGACCTGAGTCCTCACTGCCTTGGGGACAAACAACCGATTGGCAGGGCCTCCTTTAGGGTCCGGTTCGCTAGCTTGAGCACGTCTCACAGTATCCTCAACTTGCCACGAGATCGGAGCCACAATCTTAGCAGCAGGAAGGACAGGCATGTCCGTGTCATCTCGAATGGCAGGAGCGTAGACTCGGGACAGGGCATCCGGTTTGAGATTCTTCGACCCGGGCCGATAGGTGAGGATAAACTGGAATCGATTGAAGAAAAGAGACCATCTAGCTTGTCTAGAGTTCAATCGCTTCGCCTGCTGGATATACTCCAGATTTTTGTGGTCCGTAAGCACTTGAAACGGGTGAGAAGCCCCTCGAGCCAGTGTCTCCATTCCTTCAATGCCATCTTAACCGCTAGGAGTTCACGATCCCCACATCGTAGTTCCTCTCAGTCGGGGTAAGCCGGTGTGAGAAGAAAGCGCACGGATGAAGCTTCTTGTCTTCACCCCTCTGAGACAGGACAGCTCCAACACCAACCTCTGATGCGTCTACCTCCACCACAAATGGTTCATCCGTAGTCGGTAGTATCAGGATGGGAGCAGAGAGGACGCGCTGCTTGAGTCCTTGGAAGGCCGTCTCAGCTTCTCTTCCCCACACAAACCTTGCATTGCCACCTTTGGTTAAAGCTGAGAGAGGAGCTGCCACCAAACTGAAGTTCTTGATGAACTTGCGGTAAAAGTTTGTGAAGCCCAGGAAACGCTGAACATCCTTAACGGATTTGGGGTGGGCCAATCCGCTACCGCCCTACCTTCCTAGGGTCCATTTGGACTCGACCGGGTTCCACTACAAATCCCAGGAATTGTACTCGGGATGAATGGAATTCACATTTTTCCGGCTTAACGTACAGATGGCTGTCCAGGAGGCGTTTGAGTACTTGTCTGACATGCTTAGTGTGTTCTTGAAGGGAGCTCGAAAAGATGAGGATGTCATCCAAGTAAACGAACACAAATATGTTAAGCATATCCCTAAGCACATCGTTTATGAGCGCTTGGAACACCGCTGGGGCGTTGGTCAGGCCGAAGGGCATCACCAAGTATTCATAGTGACCAGTAGGCGTGTTGAAAGCGGTCTTCCACTCGTCACCAGGTCTGATCCGCACAAGATGGTATGCGTTCCGCAGGTCAAGCTTAGTGAAAACAACTGCTTCCTGGAGCAGCTCGAAGGCTGTGGCCATAAGGGGTAGCGGGTAACGGTTACGGACGGTTATGTCATTGAGTCCCCGGTAGTCGATGCAAGGACGTAATCCACCGTCTTTCTTGGCCACAAAGAAAAACCCTGCTCCCGCCGGGGAGGTTGATGGACGCATGAGGCCTGCTTCCAGAGAGTCCTTGATGTAGGTATCCATAGCAGCTCGTTCGGGTGGAGATAGGGAAAAGATCCGACCCCTGGGGGGCAAGTGCCCGGAAACAGGTCGATGGGGCAATCGTAAGATCTATGGGGTGGTAGCATGGTGGCCCTCTGTTTGCTAAACACCAGTTTGAGGTCATGGTAACACTCGGGAACTCGGGTCAGGTCGATGGATTCTAAAGACTCGGGAGTAGAACTCGGGAAATCTGGAAAATACAAGTAGCTTGGCACGTAGGACCCCACTGCTTGATAGTGCCCACAGACCAGTCGATGTGAGGGTTATGGCTGTGAAGCCAGGGGTATCCAAGGACGAGAGGGAACTCGGAACAGGAGATCAAATGAAAGTTCATCAATTCCTGGTGTTGTGAAACTGAAAGTCTCAAGGAGGTAGTGACATGAGTGACAAGTCCAGATCCCAAAGGGCTTCCATCCAATGTAGTAACCCTCATGGGGTCACTTAGAGATTCAGAGGGAACGCCATTCTCCTTCGCCCAGACACCATCCATGAAGTTACCTGCGGCTCCAGAGTCTACCAAGGCTTGAAGGTGAAGCTTGTGGTTGTCCCAGGAGAGGGTGACTGGAATGAGCAGACGGGAGTTGGACGGATGGGAGGAGGTTATGTTTCCCGTTACAGTTCCCCCGGTCTGTACGGGACAGAGCGTTTCCCTGGAGCCCGGGACACGTGGAACGGAAATGGCCCGGTTTGCCGCAATATAGACAGCGTCGCTCCCTCATCCGGCGGTCTCTCTCAGCCTGGGAGATGCGTCCAATCTGCATGGGTTCCGGTGGAGCCAGCGATGATAAAGGTGGGGACTCGGAGCTGGGACTGATAGGGGCTAGAGGTCTACGGTTGAGTTTCTCTCTCTCAGACGCTGGTCAATGCGTGAGGCCAACTTGATCAGGGACTCGAGATTGTCCGGTGGTTCCCGAGTGGCCAGTTCATCTTGGATAGTGTCGGAAAGGCCTTTCAGAAAGCACACCGTGAGCGCCTCGTTGTTCCAGCCACTCGCTGCTGCCACCGTGCGGAACTGGATGGCATAGTCCATCACGCTGCGCCAACCTTGATGGAGAGTCAGGAGCTGTTTGGCTGAGTCAGAACCACTGCTTGGGCCTTGAAACACTCGTTTGAATTCCTCAGCAAAGGCAGAGTAGCTGGCACAGCAGGAACTATGGGCATCCCAGACAGCAGTAGCCCAGGCCAGGGCTTTTTCCGACAGCAGGGTAATGATATATGCGATCTTAGACCGGTCGGTGGGAAACGACGAAGGTTGCAGCTCAAAGGAGAGAGAACATTGAGTGAGAAAGCCTTTACAAGCACTTGGATCACCTGAGAACCGTTGGGGAGGTGGAAGACGAGGTTCAGCCAGGGGGTTAACTGCCATGGGTACGTGAACCTGAGGTACTGGGACGGGAACCGTTGCCGGGGTAAGTCGATCAGATATCTGCTTTATGGAAGTCAGCATCTCCGACAGAAGATGAGAATGTCTAGCCATTAAGGCCTCTTGCTGAACCAGGGCGGCTTCGTGGCGTTGGACAGTCTCCTGGTGGTGGGACAGCGTGGCAAAAGGTCCTGGGAACTGGCTGCCTCTGGGTTCATTTTTGGCTCTGTGTTTCTGTCAGGACCCGGTTTCGAACCTGGGTCTCCGGAGTGAGAAACAGTCACTTAACCAACTGAGCCACGAATAGTCAGCAGAACCCAGAAGATGAGGCAGACACAGCAGTACTTAAGACGGTGTATTTAATAAAGAAAAAATCCTAAAATACAAAAAAATGGCAAATCCAAAAGGTGGTAGGAAAAACACAAAAAGACCTCAAAAGAAACTCACCAAAAAATAAACAAAAACAAAAAACAGAATACCACAAGAACTTCACCCGGAATCGACAAGAGCACACAGAACACTAGGGCAGGGTGCTAACATACAAACACAGAGCACAGAACTGAGGGAAACAAAGGGTTTAAATACAATCAGGGGAAACGAGACACAGGTGCAAACAATAATGGGGATCAAGGGAAAAACACAGGGACAAAAAGCACAATGGGGACATCTACTGACAAAAACCCGGAACAACCCTGCCCAAATCCTGACAAATTCCCCATGTACCGAATAGAAAAATTACAAATAAAATAGGTTTCCATTGCATTTTCAATTCTACTGATGGTTTTCTCACAAAGAATGTTGCTTTATATGGAGAGATTATTTTCATTTGTCAAATGGCAGCCAAGCATTGATGATCATTTCACCAGAATAGGACCCTCGATACCTATTGGAAAAGAGAATCAAGCTCATCACCTTGCACTTTCACCACCCTGTGAAGTTCGCCATCATTTATTTAATCTGTAGCCTAATAAACTGCATGCTTTCCCAATTATTCATTGCGGGAGGACTACATGTCATTGCGTGACTACAAGTTTACTTTGATATGATGGTTTTTGAATCAATATTTGTGCATAAAAAACGTTTCCACCGACATTTCTCACAATTAATTTTACAGACACAAGAAGATCCCACCTTGTCTAGCAGATTTTGTTTTGTAAACTTTTGGAAAGTTTACTGCCAAATGTTCTGTTTCCATCAGGCCTGTCATTACATTTTTTTTTATCCGACGTAATTTTCTTGCATGAAAACGTTGGGTTTACTATGGATGGAAACCTGGTTAGTGACAGAGAATTGAAGTGTTTCTTCTCCTCCAACCTCTCCAGGGAATGACTGCATTTACCCCCTCAGCCTTCTGCTCCACAGGGCCATTGACAGCTCACTTACACACAGCTATGGGGTCTGCTCCCCTGTCACACCGCCCCACGAGACCTTGCCACTGCAGTGCATAGACCTTGCAACTGCAGTGCATAGCACATCAACAATGGGAAGATGTATCACTCTCAGATAAGCTATTTGTATCTTAGTCCCTTTTTTGCTGTTACAAGCCAACAGCCACTGCAGACTGGGGGGTAGTTTGATAGGGCTAATGGAGTGTGGAGGGTTTGGAGGGGGCTTCTCTTATCCACTGTACTGCTAAAAAGATCCCTAGTCTGGGGATTAAGTGCTTGTTTCCTGCAATATTTTAAATGTCCTTTATTTATTTTAGGGTACTGAAGGACAACACTAAGTGTTTACTAAGGGTTTACTATGGGTTTACTATTGGTTTACTATGTGTTTACTATGGGTTTACTGAAATGTTTACTATGGGTTTAATGTGGGTTTACAATGGGTTTACAATGGGTTTACTACGGGTTTACTACGGGTTTACTATAGGTTTACTAAGGGTTTAAATTGGGTTTACTAAACGTTTACTAAGTGTTTATGATGGGTTTACTATGGGTTTACTAAGGGTTTGCTATGGGTTTACTAAAGGTGTACTATGGGTTTACTAAAGGTTTACTAACATGCTGACCAGACCGGACACGTCGCGTGAGCGCGCCAACGAGTGTCTTGCGACGCCAAGGGCTAAAACAGAAGTCATTCCTATTTCTGACGCAGATCGCACTGAAAGTCCTGCCTCTCCCATTTTCTCATTGGTTTATAGAAGCGGGTTTACTAAGGGTTTATATTGAGTTTACTTTGAGTTTACTATGGGTTTACTATGGGTTTACTATGGATTTACTAAAGGTTTACTATGGGTTTACTAAGGGTCTACTATGGATTTACTAAAGGTTTACTATGGGTTTACTAAGGGTTTATATGGGTTTACTATGGGTTTACTAAGGGTCTACTATGGATTTACTAAAGGTTTACTATGGGTTTACTAAGGGTTTATATGGGTTTACTAAGGGTCTATTATGGATTTACTAAAGGTTTACTATGGGTTTACTAAGGGTTTATATGGGTTTACTAAGGTTCTATTATGGATTTACTAAAGGATTACTATGGATTTACTACGGGTTTACTAAGGTTTTACTATGGATTAACTATGGGTTTACTATGGGTTTACTAAGGGTTTACTATGGGTTCACTAAGGGTTTACTAAGTGTTTACTGTGGGTTTACTATGAGTTTACTAATAGGTCACTATGGGTTTACTAAGGGTTTACTATGGGTTTACTAAAGGTTCACTATGGGTATACTATGGGTTTACCAAGGGTTTACTAAAGGTTTACTAAGGGTTTGCTATGCGTTTACTAGGGAAAGGGAAGGGGAAAGGGGAATACCTAGTCCAACTGACTGTATTCAACTGAAATGTGTCTTCCGCATTTAACCCAATCCCTCTAAATCTGAGAGGTCACTATGCGTTTACTATGGGTTTACTAAGGGTTTACTATGGGTTTACTATGTGTTTAGTAAAGGTTTTCTATGGGTTAACTAAGGGTTTACTAAAGGTTTACTGAGGGTTTACTTTGGGTAGGCTAAGTGCTTACTATGGGTTTACTAAGTGCTTACTATGGGTTTACTAAGTGCTTACTATGGGTTTACTATGGGTTTACTATGGGTTTACTATGGGTTCACTATTCGTTTACTAGGGAAAGGGTCCATTTGGCAGCAACCAGGCTCGCCTTTGCTTTATCTCCACAATTTGAATCCAAGTATTCTGCTGTGCCAGAATATAAAAAAGTATTCTTGGCCATCAACCTAGTTGAACTTGTTCTGTTTGGGCTTGTGGGTGCAGTGAAAACAGGGTTCCTTTGTACCTACTGGCTCTGTTCTTTTTCTGTCAAATCAAATCAAATCACATTCTATTTGTCACATGCTTGGTAAACAACAGGCGTGGACTAACCGTCAAAGGCCTACTTACGGGCCCTGTCCAGCAATGCAGAGAGAAAGAACGTAGACTAGAAATAATAGAAAAATAAAATGTGTAATAATAAAAGTAATAATAAAATGAGTAATGTTAACTTGGCTATATACACAAGGTACCAGTACTGAGTCAATGTGCAGGAGGACAAGGTAATAACATGGCTATATACACAAGGTACCAGTACTGAGTCAATGTGCAGGAGGACAAGGTAATAACATGGCTATATACACAAGGTACCAGTACTGAGTCAATGTGCAGGAGGACAAGGTAATAACATGGCTATATACACAAGGTACCAGTACTGAGTCAATGTGCAGGAGGACAAGGTAATAACATGGCTATATACACGAGGTACCAGAACTGAGTCAAGTCAATGTGCAATGTGCGAGGTAATAACATGGCTCTATACACAAGGAGGACAAGGTAATAACATGGCAGAACTATCAACACGAGGTAATAACAGGTACCAGTACTGAGTCAATGTGCAGGAGGACAAGGTAATAACATGGCTATATACACGAGGTACCAGAACTGAGTCAATGTGCAGGAGGACGAGGTAATAACATGGCTATATACACGAGGTACCAGAACTGAGTCGATATGCAGCGGTACGAGGTAATTCCGGTAGATATGTACATAAAGGTAGGGGTAAAGTAACATATAATATCTAGGATTTATACAACTCCAACTTTATAGATCTACAGGTTTGCAATTGGTTATTTAGCTTCGAGCACCGTTCTTTTTTATTTTCATGCAATGTAATATTTATTTTGGTCATTGCAACTGTCTATTTGTACTGTATTTGTATCTTTATGTCACATTATAGACACGAGTGACATAAAGAAATGAGACGACCTAAATGACCTAATCAGCCACTGGTTTCATATGACTGGCTATATGACCATTTCACGTACAGTGACAAGGACATGAGATATTCTCCAAATGGCTGGGTGAGTGTTGAAGCACTTTAAGCAGCAACACAAGAGGTGAAGTGTGCATGGCAATTGACCCCTGTGTGTGTGTGTGTGTGTGTGTGTGTGTGTGTGTGTGTGTGTGTGTGTGTGTGTGTGTGTGTGTGTGTGTGTGTGTGTGTGTGTGTGTGCGTGTGTGCGTGCGTGTGTGCGTGTGTGCGTGCGTGTGTGCGTGTGCGCGTTCACATCATTGTGTGCATGTCAGTGTGGGTGTGTGTGTGTGTGTGTGTGTGCGTGCGTGTTTGTTTGTGTCTGCCTGCCTGTGTGTTTGAGTAGCTGTGTTGATCTATTAGACAGCGGACTGAGTCATTTAAGTGGTTCCAGAGTGGGTCTGGTCAGGAGTGAGTGCACACAGGCTTCCAATGGTACCTGTTCCTTCCTCAGACAGTGTTCATTACTGAACCTCTCATTTTGCTCCCTGTTTGCAAGCAATGGACCATTTGGCTGTTGTAAAAATAAATGGCATCAACCTGAGCACTCTCGCTTCCTCTCCACGTTGTCCAATAAGGACTGTTTTGCACGCCCCTGTGAGCAGAGCAGAGTGCACTGACCAAGAACCTAAACATAGGTTGTAACCAACCAATGTTGGTTGTTTTCCTGATTTCTGTTGGAATCGCTTACATGCAGTGAAAACTGTTTTGTTTGCCGAAGGTGTCATGTGATGGAAGCAATATGCTCTCTGAAACTGATTGTGTTGTTTGAAATATCATTTTGCTGTATAGTCCTACAGTAAAACACACAATCGTCACAAACTAACAAATATCTGAAAATGGAACTGTAACATCATGTAGGAGAAACCAATAACATCTTTAGATACCAGAGAAAGGAAATTGGTCAATTTAAATAAATTCATTAGGCCCTAATCTATGGATTTCACATGGCTGGGAATACAGACACGCATCTGTTGGTCACATATTCCTTTAAAAAGTAGAGGCGTGGATCAGAAAACCAGTCAGTGTCTGGTGTGACCACCATTTGCAGTGTAACACATCTCCTTCACATAAAGTTGATCAGACTGTTGATTTTGGGCTGTGGAATGTTGTCCCACTCCTCTTCAATGGCTGGATATTGGCAGGAACTGGAATAGGTTGTCGTACACATCGATTCAGAGCATCCCAAACGTGCTCAGTAGGTGATGTCTGGTAGGTATGCAAGTCATGGAAGAACTAGGTCATTTTCATCTTCCTGGAATTGTGTACAGATTCTTGTGACATGGGGCAGTACATTATCATGCTGAAACATGAGGGGATGGTAGCAGATGAATTGCATGACAATGGTCCTCTGCCTCACAAGTCCTCAACTGGCAGCTTTGTGAAATAGTACCCACAAAACACCAGTCTCAACGTCAATAGTGAAGAGGCAACGACTCCGGGGTGCTGGCCTAGGCAGAGTTCCTCTGTCCAGTGTCTGTGGTCATTTGTCCATCTAAATCTCTTCTTTTTATTTGCCAGTCTGAGGTATGGTTGTTTCTTTGAAACTCTGCTTAGGCCAGCATCCCGGAATTGCCTCCTCAATGTTGACGTTGAAACTGGTGTTTTGTGGGTAGAATTTAATGAAGCTGCCAGTTGAGGACTTGGGAGGCGTCTGTTTCTCAAACTAGGCACTCTAATGTACTTGTCCTCTTGCTCAGTTCTGCACCGGGGCCTCCCACTACTCTTTCTATTCTGGTTAGAGCCAGTTGCACTGTTCTGTGAAGGGGGTAGTACACAGCGTTGTACGAGATCTTCATTTTCTTTGCAATTTCTCTCATGAAATAGCCTTCATTTCTCAGAACAAGAATAGACTGAAGAGTTTCAGAAGAAAGGTATTTGTTTCTGGCCATTTTGAGCCTGTATTCGAACCCACAAATGCTGATGCTCCAGATACTCAACTAGTCTAAAGAATGTCAGTTTTATTGCTTCTTTAATCAAAACAACAGTTTTCAGCTGTGCTAACATAATTGCAAAAGGGTTTTCTAATGATCAATTAGCATTTTAAAATGATCAACTTGGATTATCTAACACAACGTGCCATTGGAACACAGGAGTGATGGTTGCTGATAATGGGCCTCTGTACGCCTATGTAGATGGGGCAGCAGGGTAGCCTAGTGGTTAGAGCATTGGACTAATAACCGAAGTTCAAATCCCCAAGCTGACAAGGTACAAATCTGTCATTCTGCCCCTGAACAGGTAGTTAACCCTCTGTTCCTAGGCCATCATTGAAAATAAAATTTGTTCTTAACTGACCTGCCTAGTAAAATAAATAAAAAATAAAGATATTCCATTACAAATCAGACATTTCCAGCTAAATTTGTCATTAACAATGTCTACACTGTATTTATGATCAATTTGATGTTATTTTAATGAACCAAAAATTTCTAAGTGACCCCAAACTTTTGAACGGTAGTGTAAATATATGGAGATCCCTACGGTTGTGGCCGTTGCAGTTGCCATACCAGGCGGTGATACAGCCCAACAGGATGCTCACAATTGTGCATCTGTAAAAGTTTGTGAGGGTCTTAGGGGCTAAGCCGAATTTCTTCAGCCTCCTGAGGTTGAAGAGGCACTGTTGCGCCTTCTTCACCACACTCTCTGTGTGGGTGGACCATTTCAGATTGTTGGTGATGTGTACGCCGAGGAACTTGAAGCTTTTCACCTTCTCCACTGCGGTCCCGTCGATGTGGATAGGGGGGTGCTCCTTCTGCTGTTTCCTGAAGTCCACGATCAGCCCCTTTGTTTTGGTGACTTTGAGGGAGAGGTTATTTTCCTGGCACCACTCTCCCAGGGCCCTCACCTCCTCCCTGTAGGGTGTCTCATCATTGTTGGTAATCAGGCCTACTACTGTTGTGTTGTCTGCAAACTTGATGATTGAGTTGGAGGCGTGCGTGGCCACACAGTCATGGGGGAACAGGGAGTACAGGAGGGGGTTGAGTACGCACCCTTGTGTGGCCCCCATGTTGAGGATCAGCGTAGCGGAGGTGATAACTAAATAATGCTATGTTTGTGTATGTGTGTGTGTGTTTGTTTGTGAGCACACGTGATACAAAGTATATTATTCATCCAATCATTCCCTACCCGCGGCCAGTGCTGTGATGAAATGACCCAACCAAATACATCTCCAGCGTGCAGTCGCAACCATAGAATCAAAGTTGCCTTTCCACTTGGTTTTAAATTAAAATAGACTAATAGTTTTTCTGTGTCTGACCGGAATAATCTTGTCTATTGTGACAAAGGCACAAACTTTGGTACAGTAAAACAGAATTTTCACAGAGCAAAGAAGGCGAAAGCAAAGGGTGTGTGATTCGGAGCGCTAGCATTTGTTCCGTATGCACTGTGAAAGGTTAGTGCTTTCCAGTCTATTGTGAAGTCATAGCTTTTGTACAAAGCCATCATACTTTTTACAAGTGGCTGAATATCCAAAGGAATAGAGGGAGTAGAAATGAAATATAAGAGAAATGTCTCTATCCATTCCTTTTCCCCCTTTTTCTATGAAGGTCTCCCCGGAAAGAGTGGTGCTGCACCGGCTTGTAGAGGAGACTGATCCGATGTTTTACAAAAAAGTTTCCTATAAAACTTTATGGATGTTGTATTGCCTGTCCCAGTCAACCCCCCTGTCTTTACAAGAATGTAGAACACACAAACAAAACTGAAAACACTTCTATTTGGTCTGTATTGCTTCATCTTCAGTACTTTTTTGAGAGTGAAATGGCCACTTAAAACTTAAAATGTTCAACATATAAATATACCTTAAGGGTAATGATGGACATGATTTCATTTGGAAATGACTCACATGCCCAGGTTGACTTTCCCATGGACTCACCCTGTTATTGTCGGCCAATCAAAGCAGCACTACAGTCAGAAGCTCCATATGAAGTGGGATATTTCTAATAAATGCAAGACAGAGTCACTGGTGCGTCCTGCTTTAATTTTTGCTTGTAATCAGGAGGCTAGAATTATGGTCAGATTTGCCAAATGGAGGGCAAGGGAGAGCTTTGTACACATCTCTGTGTGTGGAGTAAAGGTGGTCTAGAATTTTTTCCCCTCTGGTTGCACATTTAAACATGCTGATAGAAATAGGTAACACTGATTTAAGTTTCCCTGCAATAAAGTACCCGGCCTCTAGGAGCGTCGCCTCTGGCTGAATTTTTTCCTGTTTGCTTAAGGTGGAATACAGCTCATTGAGTTTTAGTGCCAGCCTTGGTCTGTGGTGATATGTGGACAGTTACGAAAAATACAGATGAAAACTCTCTAGGTAGATAGTGTGGTCTACAGCTTATCATGAGATACTCTACCTCAGGTGAACTCACGCCCTGACCAAACTAACACAAAGACATAAAAAAGGAACTAAGGTCAGAACGTGACAGTACCCCCCTATAGGGGAGGGTCTGGGTGGGCATCTGTCCGTGGTGGTGGCTCTGGCGCGGGACGTGGACCCCACTCCAGCAAAGTCTTTGCCCACTTAAGCGACCTTTAACGCCGTCCTCAGACTGGGGACACTTGCAGGGTGCCCACATGGACGGGAGATTCCTGCAGCACCGGACAGGTGGGAGACTCCGGCAGCGCCGGCGTGAAGGGCAACTCCGGAAGCGCTGGCGTGAAGGGCGACTCTGGCAGCTCCGGAGTGAAAGGCGACTCTGGCAGCTCCGGAGTGAAGGGCGACTCTGGCAGCTCCTGACTGACGGGCAGCTCTGGTAGTTCCGGACAGGAAGGAGGCTCTGGTAGCTCCGGACAGGAGGGAGGCTCTGGATGCGCTGGACAGGAGGGAGACTCTGGAAGCGCTATACAGGAGGGAGACCCTGGAAGAGCTGGACAGGAGGGAGACTCTGGAAGCGCTGGACAGGAGGGAGCACCTGGAGGGAGGAGACGGAGAGACAGCCTGGTGCGTGGGGCTTCCACCAGAGGCCTGGTGCATGGAGGAGGCACCGGATGGACCGGTCCGTGGAGGCGCACTGGAGGTCTCGAGCACCGAGCCTGCACAACCTGTCCTGGCTGGATACTAACCGTAGCCCGGCAAGTACGGAGGGGTGGAACAAACCACACTGGGCTGTGCTGGCGAACTGGGGACACAATGCGTAGGGCTGATGCCATATAACCCGAGGAGACGCACTGGAGAACAGGATGCGCTGAGCCGGCTTCATAGCTCCTGACTCGATGCCCACTCTAGCCTGGCCGATACGAGGAGCTGCGATGTAGCACACTGGGCTATGCCTGCGCACTGGGGACACCATGCTCCTCACGGCATAACATGGTGCCTTCCCGGTCCAACTCTCACCACGGTAAGCATGGGGAGTTGGCTCAGGTCTCCTACCTGACCTAGCCACACTCCCCGTGTGCCTCCACCCCAAGAATGTTTTGGGGCTGCCTCTCGGGCTTCCTTGCCAGCCGTGTTTCCTCAAACGCTGGCTCCCTTTACCTGCTGCCTCCGCTCTCCTGGCTAACTCCTCATAATGCCGCCCCTCGGCTTTGGCTGCCGCCAGCTCTTCCCTGGGGCGGCAATATTCCCCAGCCTGTGCCCAGGCTCCCTTTACCGTCCAAAATCTTCTCCCATGTCCAGGAGTCCAGAACCCTCGGCTCCTGGTTACCATGCTGCTTGGTCCGGTTGTGATGGGTGATTCTGTAACGATTCTCGCCTGGAGAAGGAGAAGTGGACCAAAACACAGCGTCGTAAGTGTTCGTCATTTTTGTAATTAAAACTGAACACTACACAAAATGAAAACGAAATGCCTCTGTATGGAAATCACAGTCACCCACAACCAAAATGGGGAAAACAGGCTACCTAAGTATGATTCTCAATCAGAGACAACGATCGACAGCTGCCTCTGATTGAGAACCATACCAGGCCAAACACAGAAATGCAACATAGAAAAAAGAACATAGACTACCCACCCCACCTCACGCCCTGACCAAACTAACACAAAGACATAAAAAAGGAACTAAGGTCAGAACGTGACACCGCCAGCTGTAAGTTCTTAATGTCGTCGTACAGCCACGACTCGGTGAAACATAAGATATTACAGTTTTTAACCTCTCTGGGATATTCAGGACGGTAGCATCCCACCTCAACAACAGCCAGTGAATGTGCAGAGCGTCAAATTCAAAACAACAGAAATCCCGTAGTTAAAATTCCTCAAACATACAAGTATTTCACACCATTTTAAAGCTTGTTGTAAATCCTGCCACAGTGTCCGATTTCAAAAAGGCTTTACGACGAAAACACACCAAACTATTATGTTAGGTCAGTACCAAGTCACAGAAAAACAGCCATTTTTCCAGTCAAAGAGAGGAGTCACAAAAAGCAGAAATAGAGATAAAATGAATCACTAACCTTGGACTCATAGGACTTCATGTTACACAATACATGTATGTTTTGTTCGATAAAGTTCATATTTATATCCAAAAATCTCAGTTTACATTGGTGCGTTACGTTCAGTAGTTCCAAAACATCTGGTGATTTTGCAGAGAGCCACATCAATTTACAGAAATACTCATAATGAATATTGCTAAAAGATACAAGTGTTATGCATGGAATTTTAGATCCAATTCTCCTTAATGCAACCGCTGTGTCAGATTTCAAGAAAGCTTTACCGAAAAAGCACACCATGCAATAATCTGAGTACAGCACTCAGAGACCAAAACAATTCATATAGATACCCGCCGTGTTGTGGAGTCAACAAAGTCAGAAATAGCATTATAAATATTAACTTACCTTTGATTATCTTCATCAGAATGCACTCCCAGGAATGCCAGTTCCACAATGAATGTTTGATTTGTTCGATAAAGTCCATCATTTATGTCCAAATACCTCCTTTTCGTTCGCGCGTTTAGCCCAGTAATCCAAATTCATGAGGAGCGAGCAGACGAAAAGTCAAAATGTTCCGTTACAGTCCGTAGAAACATGTCAAACGATGTATAGAATCAATCTTTAGGATGTTTTTATCATAAATCTTCAATAATATTCCAACTGGAGAATTCCTTTGTCTGTAGAAATGCAATGGAACGCAAGCTAACTCTCACTTGAACACGCGTGGTCAGCTCATGCCACTCTGGCAGACCTCTGACTCATTCAGCTCCCATTCCCCCCTCCTTTACAGTAGAAGCATCAAACAAGGTTCTAAAGACTGTTGATATCTAGTGGAAGCCTTAGGAAGTGCAATATGACCCCATAGACACTGTATATTCGATAGGCAATGAGTTGAAAAACTACAAACCTCAGATTTCCCACTTCCTGGATGGATTTTTTCTCAGGTTTTTGCCTGCCATATGAGTTCTGTTATACTCACAGACATTCAAACAGTTTAAGAAACTTCAGAGTGTTTTTGATCCTAATCTACTAAAAATATGCATATATTAGCAACTGGACCTGAGTAGCAGGCAGTTTACTCTTATTCATCCAAGCTACTCAATACTGCCCTCAGTCCCAAAGAAGTTTAATTTCCCGGTGGTAGGATAAACGTGCAGTTCTTACCATTTATTTTCCAGCAATTGAACGTTAGCTAGCAGGACGGAAGGCAAATGCAGATTATCCACTTGTCGTCTGATCCTCACAAGGCACCCTGATCTTTTTCCAGCGAATGACGGGGATTTGGGCCTGGGCGGGTTTCTGTATTATATCCCACCCGTCCGACTCATTGTAGAAAAACCCTTCGTCTAATCTGAGGTGAGTAATCTCTGTTCTGATGTCCAGATGCTATTTTTTGGTCATAAGAGACGGAAGCAGCAACATTATGCACAAAACAAGTTACAAACAACGCAAAAAAATCAAACAAAATGGTTAAGAGTCAATAAGACGGCAGCCATCCCCTCCGGTCATGTTATTGATGCTGCTAACCCTAAAACCTAACCTTAAATTAAAACCAAAAAGCAAATTGTTGTTTTCATCAATTTCTATGGTATAGCCAGTTTTGACTTTGCTGCTGACTGATCTAGCAGCGACCGCTCAGTTCTGCCTCCAGGGCAAGACTCTTCAAACACACCTGCTGTTGCCCTTCCTCCGCCCTGCTGCAGCAGCAAGCTTGATGTTATTAGAATAGTCAAAATATTTCTAAATGCCCATCCCTACTCAGCAGTTACCAGTACACATGCATGCACACACACACACACGCACGCACGCACACACACACAGGCACGCACGCACGCACGCACGCACGCACACACACACACACACACACACACACACGAACACACACACACGAACACACACACACACACACACACACACACACACACACACACACACACACACACACACACACACACACACACACACACACACACACACACACACACACACACACACACACACACACACACACACACACACACACACACACACACACACACACAGAGACAATCCCACTCTCTCAGCACAACACAAATCAAACCCAGGGCCCTCAACGGACGAAGACAATCCCTATCTTGCAGATGAGTTGTAGTGTGCTAATTTATAGCTTAATCAGTTTTCCATTAAAGCGTTTGTGTAAAGACTAGAGAGCAGCTCATTGCTTAATATGCATTAGTGTGCCTGTCACTTGCCGGTTCCCTTTTGTTGTTAAGGCTTTTATTGCATGTCACACAAATGTAAATATCTCCCCTTTCTACTGCTCAATAGCTTCACTCAATCACAGAGCTTCATTACTGTGTAGTAACGACTCCCCGTAGTTCCTTTTTAGCCTGTGTGCTGTTATTGTGCATTTCAGCATGCGTTATGTTGCGCCTGAACGACAGACTGTCACGGTTTAGGATTTAGAGAAACCATTATCTTTCATATTAGTATCACTATCTTTCCGCTTTAGATTTCAACACCACGTGACGGAATGACACTTCACCGTCACTATTTACCACCGTCTCTATACAGTCAATACTGATTAACAGGGTTGACATGCTCCATGCTCTAAGCAGTGCTTACAGGTCACGTCACTTAAACAAATACAGGAATGAAACCTGCAGCGATCTAGATTACCTGATTAGCTACAGTACAGCTGACATGCCAGGCATTGTTGGCAAGCATACCGCTACACAAGCCAGGCTAGTTATCTGAGTCTTGTTGCCTAGTAACATACCATTCATTGAGATTGGGTGCTCAACAGATACATTTGGTGAAATAATTGAGAGCTGAACGAAGACTTCATGAACAGGGATGGTTCAACAAAATGGTTACCATGAATGACAATAATTCTTATTAACCGTTGTCATACCACTATGCATGTCATACTACCCCGCAAACACTCTAGAGCTTCTCCTTAAAGTGCCATTCAGTACAAGCAGCTGTTTGGTAGTTCTCCCACCCGATTTCCCCTTCCCACTGGTAACAGATGACCATCAGATTTCCCATCTAGCATTCGGATTTTGCGTGGCTGCCATAACCCAGATCCCTCTAGGTGTCACTATACATCCAGTGTACAGAGACAGAACCTTAACCACAACACACCAGTCTCTCTCTCAATTCAATTCGCTTTATTGGCATGACGTAATAATGTACATATTGCCAAAGCTTATTTTGGATTTATTTATCCGTTATTTTACCAGGTAAGTTGACTGAGAACACATTCTCATTTGCAGCAACGACCTGGGGAATAGTTACAGGGGAGAGGAGGGGGATGAATGAGCCAATTGTAAACTGGGGATTATAAAGTGACCGTGATGGTTTAAGGGCCAGATTGGGAATTTAGCCAGGACACTGGGATTAACACCCCTACGATAAGTGAACTTTATTTAACATCCCAGCTGAAAGATGGCACCCTACACAGGGCAGTGTCCCCAATCACTGCCCTGGGGCATTGGGATATTTTTTTAGACCAGAGGAAAGAGTGCCTCCTACTGGCCCTCCAACACCACTTCCAGCAGCATCTGGTCTCCCATCCAGGAACTGACCAGGACCAACCATGCTTAGCATCAGAAGCAAGCTAGCAGTGGTATGCAGGGTGGTATGCTGTTGGCCAATGCCTGCTGGTATGCTGCTGGATATTTACAATATAAAAATAAATACAAATTAGAATCAAAATTGTCAACGGGACAACAGTAACAACAATAACCAAGGGTCAAAATAACCATACATTCAACAATAACAATAAGCATACAGTAGAGTACATGTGCAGGTTGATTGGTCTGTCAGATACTGTCCCTCAACTTATAGCAGGCAGGAATGTAGTGCGCTGCCAACCCACAGCTCTCTGCATCCTCCCCCAACAGGACGGGTAGCCTATCCTCATCAGAGAGGTCCTTGAATCTTTGAATAAGGGTTTCAAATTTGGGAAAATGACACTCTCTAATTGTTTTATATATTGTTTTTACATTTTTGTCAGGAAATGCAGCGCCGTCTCAGGTTCTGCTGTTGTGCAGTGGTTGCACAGCCTTTCCTCTACAGGGAGCCAGGTTTTCCTGTGTCTACCCTTTTCAATGACAAGGCTGTGCTCACTGAGCCTGTACTTTGTCAAGGTTTTTCTAAGGTTTTGATCAGTCACCATGGTCAAATATTTAGCCACGGTGTACTGTCAATATAGGGCCAGATAGCACTGCATTTTGCTTTGTGCTTGTGTTTGTGTATCCCAATAAGAAATACAGTTTTGTTTTGACTGTGTTGTAATTTGGTTTATCCTGATTGATTGGATGTTCTGGTCCTGAGGCTTCAGTGTGTTAGTAGAGCTCAGCCCCAGGACCAGCTGGATGAGGGGACTATTTTCTTTGCTCAGCTCTTGGCATTGCAGGGCTTGGTAATGATATGAGATGGAATCACTGTATTTTAGATGTTTCCAAAACCTAATTGCTATTTTTTGAGTTTTTATTATTAGTGGATATTGGCCTAATTCTGCCCTGCATGCATTGTTTGTGGTTTTCCTCTGGACATGTAGGAGAATCTTACAGAACTCTGCATGCAGGGTTTCAATGGGGTGTTTGTCCGATTTGACGAAATCTTGTTTTGCAAGTGGACCCCACATCTCAATTCAACTCGAGGTGCTTTATTGGCATGGGAAACATGTGTTAACATTGCCAAAGCAAGTGAGGTAGATAATATACAAAAGTGAAATAAACAATAAAAATGAACAGTAAACATTACACATACAGAAATTTCAAAACAATAAAGACATTACAAATGTCATATTATACATATATATATATATATATATATATACAGTGCCTTGCGAAAGTATTCGGCCCCCTTTGCGACCTTTTGCCACATTTCAGGCTTCAAACATAAAGATATAAATCTGTATTTTTTTGTGAAGAATCAACAACAAGTGGGACACAATCATGAAGTGGAACGACATTTATTGGATATTTCAAACTTTTTTAACAAATCAAAAACTGAAAAATTGGGCGTGCAAAATTATTCAGCCCCCTTAAGTTAATACTTTGTAGCGCCACCTTTTGCTGCGATTACAGCTGTAAGTAACTTGGGGTATGTCTCTATCAGTTTTGCACATCGAGAGACTGAATTTTTTTCCCATTCCTCCTTGCAAAACAGCTCGAGCTCAGTGAGGTTGGATGGAGAGCATTTGTGAACAGCAGTTTTCAGTTCTTTCCACAGATTCTCGATTGGATTCAGGTCTGGACTTTGACTTGGCCATTCTAACACCTGGATATGTTTATTTTTGAACCATTCCATTGTAGATTTTGCTTTATGTTTTGGATCATTGTCTTGTTGGAAGACAAATCTCCATCCCAGTCTCAGGTCTTTTGCAGACTCCATCAGGTTTTCTTCCAGAATGGTCCTGTATTTGGCTCCATCCATCTTCCCATCAATTTTAACCATCTTCCCTGTCCCTGATGAAGAAAAGCAGGCCCAAACCATGATGCTGCCACCACCATGTTTGACAGTGGGGATGGTGTGTTCAGGGTGATGTGCTGTGTTGCTTTTACGCCAAACATAACATTTTGCATTGTTGCCAAAAAGTTCAATTTTGGTTTCATCTGACCAGAGCACCTTCTTCCACATGTTTGGTGTGTCTCCCAGGTGGCTTGTGGAAAACTTTAAATGACACTTTTTATGGATATCTTTAAGAAATGTCTTTCTTCTTGCCACTCTTCCATAAAGGCCAGATTTGTGCAATATATGACTGATTGTTGTCCTATGGACAGTCTCCCACCTCAGCTGTAGATCTCTGCAGTTCATCCAGAGTGATCATGGGCCTCTTGGCTGCATCTCTGATCAGTCTTCTCCTTGTATGAGCTGAAAGTTTAGAGGGACGTCCAGGTCTTGGTAGATTTGCAGTGGTCTGATACTCCTTCCATTTCAATATTATCGCTTGCACAGTGCTCCTTGGGATGTTTAAAGCTTGGGGAATCTTTTTGTATCACAAATCTTTTTGTCTTCACAACAGTATCTCGGACCTGCCTGGTGTGTTCCTTGTTCTTCATGATGCTATCTGCGCTTTTAACGGACCTCTGAGACTATCACAGTGCAGGTGCATTTATATGGAGACTTGATTACACACAGGTGGATTGTATTTATCATCATTAGTCATTTAGGTCAACATTGGATCATTCAGAGATCCTCACTGAACTTCTGGAGAGAGTTTGCTGCACTGAAAGTAAAGGGGCTGAATAATTTTGCACGTCCAATTTTTCAGTTTTTGATTTGTTAAAAAAGTTTGAAATATCCAATAAATGTCGTTCCACTTCATGATTGTGTCCCACTTGTTGTTGATTCTTCACAAAAAAATACAGTTTTATATCTTTATGTTTGAAGCCTGAAATGTGGCAAAAGGTCGCAAAGTTCAAGGGGGCCGAATACTTTCGCAAGGCACTGTATATATACAGTGTTGTAACAATGTACAAATGGTTAAAGAACACAAGGGAAAATAAATAAGCATAAATATGGGTTGTATTTACAATGGTGTTTGTTCTTGGTGTTTGCCAATTTTCTTGTGGCAACAGGTCACAAATCTTGCTGCTGTGATGGCATACTGTGTAATTTCCCCCAGTAGATATGGGAGTTTATCAAAATTGGATTTGTTTTCGAATTCTTTGTGGATCTGTGTAATCTGAGGGAAATATGTATCTCTTATATGGTCATACGTTGGACAGGAGGTTAGGAAGTGCAGCTCAGGTTCCACCTCATTTTGTGGGCAGTGAGCACATAGCCTGTCTTCTCTTGAGAGCCAGGTCTGTCTATGGTGGCCTTTCTCAATAGCAAGGCTATGCTCACTAAGTCTGTACATAGTCAAAGCTTTCCTTAAGTTTGGGTCAGTCACAGTGGACAGGTATTCTGCCACTGTGTACTCTATGTTTATGGCCAAATAGCATTCTAGTTTGCTCTGTTTTTTTGGTAATTCTTTCCAATGTGTCAGGTAATTATCTTTTTGTTTTCTCATGATTTGGTTGGGTCTAATTGTGCTGCTGTCCTGGGGTCTGTTTGTGTTTGTGAACAGAGCCCCAGGACCAGCTTGCTTAGGGGACTCTTCTCCAGGTTCATCTCTCTGTAGGTGATGGCTTTGTTATGGAAGGTTTGGGAATCGCTTCCTTTTAAGTGGTTGTAGAATTGAACAGCTCTTTTCTGGATATTGATAATTACTGGGTATCGGCCTAATTCTGCTCTGCATGCATTATTCGGTGTTCTACGTTGTACACGGAGGATATTTTTGCAGAATTCTGTATGCAGAGTCTCAATTTGGTGTTTGTCCCATTTTGTGAAGTCTTGGTTGGTGAGCGGACCCCAGACCTCAACCGTAAAGGGCAATGGGCTCTATGACTGATTCAAGTATTTTTAGCCCTGTACATGTACGCACGCACACACGCACACACACACACACACACACACACACACACACACACACACACACACACACACACACACACACACACACACACACACACACACACACACACACACACACACACACACACACACACACACACACACACACACACACACACATCTCTCTCTCTCTGTGTCTCTCTCTCTGTGTCTCTCTCAAAGGGCCATTTGTTTTGGGAGACTGTTTGTCACATGTACAGGGGATTATTGATATCATATTAATAATACACTCACTGGGGGTATTTTTGTCAGCCATCGGATGTGTAAGGACAAGACCATGGCGCTGCGCTTCGAGACAGTCTTGGAAAGGAGGTGTGACCCAGGGTCTAATGTCCTACCTAGAAGAGGCAGACCTGACATTACAAAAGACCACTGTGACATTGAGGGAAGCACCCTCTTCTCAGTGACCATCCCCCGTTCTTCCTCTGTCCCTGACGTGGTGGATGGAGACAACTAAGGTATCAAGGTTAGAAGGCCCCTCCAGGCTTCTTCTTCCTCTGTTCAGATAGGCACTCAGAGAGCCCGAGGGTCCGATCTATAAACACGCATTAAGATCGTGCCTTTGATCCCCGCTACGTAACGGCTGCATGTTCCCAGGTGGCCCGCATTGTCTTCGGCATTCTCACAGCGTTTCTACAACATTCCCTGCCTGAAACACATTTGAAACGTATGAAACTGGCTACATGTCCTGACAGTAATAAACTAATCTCTCTTCATTGCCGGTCACCAGAGGAGTCGATGTAACACAGTTTCAGTTGCATTTATTAGCCCGGTCAAGGCAGTTGATAAAAAAATCAAGAAAATCTCCTGTCCCTCATTCCGTCGTTCGCTCGCCGTCACACACAGTCCCCGTGCTCCAGAGCAGCTTACCATCTTTTCATTACTTAACGCCCTCCTCCATGTCATGGATTACATTTTACGGTGCGGGGAGATACATTGCATCTTTCATTACCTGTCTGGCTTAATGAAGGCCTAACCAATTCAACTTTTCCAAACCACTCCTCCCTCCTTTCCTCTCCTCACCCATCTCCGCTCTGCATCTGTATGCGGCTCTAATATAAGTCCAATTTAAAAAGCTTAGCCCAGTCAGTGAGGGATGGGCCAAGCCGGCCAAATACAATCTCTCTCTTGTTCTGTCTTTCTCATTCTCTCCTCGTTCTCTCTCTCTCTCTCATTCTCTCTCTCTGCCTGTTTCTACCTCTCTTCCCTACTGTCTCAATGCCTTTCATTGTCTCTCTCTCTCACACACACACACACACACACACACACACACACACACACACACACACACACACACACACACACACACACACACACACACACACACACACACACACACACACACACACTATGCTATGCCTTTGAAACACACATCCGAAGCCTCACAGAGTAAAAAACATGCAGGGAAGACAGCAGCAGCTCCACAGCACCAAAAACAGTCAAATTATTGGCCATTGTAAAGGATCATGTTATGCTTAAGAGGCTTGTCTGCTTCTCTCCCTCTCCCGTCTCACCTCCTCCCTCTTTCCCTCTCCCTCTCCTCATCTCACCTCCTCCCTCTTTCTCTCTCCCTCTCTCCCTCTCCCGTCTCACCTCCTCCCTCTTTCCCTCTCCTCGTCTCACCTCCTCCCTCTTTCCCTCTCCCTCTCCCGTCTCACCTCCTCCCTCTTTCCCTCTCCCTCTCCTCATCTCACCTCCTCCCTCTTTCTCTCTCCCTCTCTCCCTCTCCCGTCTCACCTCCTCCCTCTTTCCCTCTCCCTCTCCCGTCTCACCTCCTCCCTCTTTCCCTCTCCCTCTCCTCATCTCACCTCCTCCCTCTTTCTCTCTCCCTCTCTCCCTCTCCCCAATTCACCTCCTCCCTCTCTCTCCTCATTCTCTCCGTCTCCTCCTCCTCCATCTTTCTCTCCCCCTCCCTCCAACTCTTTTTCTCTCTCTCTCTCCATGTGTTCTCACTAGTTTTCTCATTGTTTATCCTACTGTGTTCTTACACATTTCCACCCGTTTCATTGCCCCCGGATAAGTAAGGGATAAATGCAGACGTTCTGTACATTACCTTGGAAATAATGGACGATGCAGAGGGAAGAGGCATTTATCCCACTTATTCCACAGTTGCCAAAGAAAAAAATACTGTAGCACACATTTACCAGTAAAAAGAACATGTTTTTGAATATGTTTTGAGTGTACAATGCATTCAGAAAGTATTCAGACCCATTGACTTTTTTCACATTTTGTTACGTTACAGCCTTATTCTAAAATTGTTTTTTTCTTTCACCTCATCTACACACAATACCCCATAATGGCAAAGCAAAAAGAAAAAGGTTGTAACTTCAAACTTCTCTAGGATAGGGGGCAGCATTTGGAATTTTGGATGAAAAGCATGCCCAATTTCAACTGCCTGCTTCTCATCCCCAGAAGATAAGATATGCATATCATTAGTCGATTTGGGTAGAAAACACTCTGAAGTTTCTACAACTGTTTGAATCATGTCTGTGAGTATAACAGAACTTATGTAGCAGGCGAAACCCCGAGGACAAACCGTTCAGATTCTTCTTTTTTTGAGGTCACCCTGTTTTCAATGAAGTTTTCATTGGGAATCCAGATTTCTAAGGGACCTTCTTCCAGTTCCTACCGCTTCCACTGGATGTCACCTGATTTTAGAAATTGGTGGAGGTTATTCCTTTGTGTAATGAAGAAGTACGGCCATCTTGAACGAGTGTCACTTCATGTGTGCTGTTTGATAGACGCGCGTGACCAGAAAGCAAGCTTGAGTTTGTTTTCTTCCTGTATTGAACACAGATCATCCCATCTTCAATTTGATTGATTATTTACTTTAAAAAATAACTAAAGTTGTATTACAAAAGTAGTTTTAAATGTTTTGGCAAAGTTTACAGGTAACTTTTGAGATATTTTGTCGTCACGTTGCGAACTGGTGTTTTTCTGGATCAAACGCGCCAAATAAATGGACATTTTGGATATATATGGACGGAATTAATCGAACAAAAGGACCATTTGTGATGTTTATGGGTGTAACGGCTTTCTTTAGGTGAAGGAGTCGGACCAAAATGCGGCGTGGCTATTTAGATTCATGTTTAATAAAACAACTATAAACACAAACACTACAAAACAAGAAACGTAACACGAAAACCAAACCAGCCTATACTGGTGCAAAGTAACACAAAGACAGGAACAAGGATAATCACCCACGACACACTCAAAGAATATGGCTGCCTAAATATGGTTCCCAATTACAGACAACGATAAACACCTGCCTCTGATTGAGAACCACTTCAGTCAGCCATAGACTAAGCTAGAAAACCCCACTAAGCTACAATCCCAATACCTGTGAAAAACCCCAAGATAAAAACACACCACATACCAAAACCCATGTCACACCCTGGCCTGACCAAATAAATAAAGAAAACACAAAATACTAAGACCAGGGTGTGACAATGGGACATATTGGAGTGCCAACAGAAGAAGCTTGTCAATGGTAAGGCATGATTTATATTTTTATTTCTGCGTTTTGTGTTGCGCCTGCAGGGTTGGAATATGTTTTCTCTCTTTTGTTTAAGGAGGTGCTATCCTCAGATAATACCATTGTTTGCTTTTGCCAAAAAGCCATTTTGAAATCTGACATGTTGGCTGGATTCACAACAGTAGCTTTAATTTGGTGTCTTACATGTGATTTCATGAAAGTTTGATTTTTACAGTAATTTGTTTGAATTTGGCGCTCTGCATTTTCTCTGGCTTTTGGCCAAGTGGGACGCTACCATCCCAGAGAAGTTACTTTTTTTTTAAAGTCAAGGGTCCTGAATACTTTCCGAATACGATGAAAGTGAATTCATATATTCTCATCTTACACTTTCTTCTATTTCCAGGGACGTTAGACCTGTGTTTTCCTCAATTAGACCTGTGTTTTCCTCAATTAGACCTGTGTTTTCCTCAATGAGACCTGTGTTTTCCTCAATGAGACCTGTGTTTTCCTCAATGAGACCTGTGTTTTCCTCAATGAGACCTGTGTTTTCCTCAATGAGACCTGTGTTTTCCTCAATGAGACCTGTGTTTTCCTCAATGAGACCTGTGTTTTCCTCAATGAGACCTGTGTTTTCCTCAATGAGACCTGTGTTTTCCTCAATGAGACCTGTGTTTTCCTCAATGAGACCTGTGTTTTCCTCAATGAGACCTGTGTTTTCCTCAATGAGACCTGTGTTTTCCTCAATGAGACCTGTGTTTTCCTCAATGAGACCTGTGTTTTCCTCATGAGACCTGTGTTTTCCTCGTGAGACCTGTGTTTTCCTCGTTGGACCTGTGTTTTCCTCAATGAGACCTGTGTTTTCCTCGTTGGACCTGTGTTTACAATGTACCCAATTTCAGTTTGTGTGGTTGTTGGTTTAACTTTTTGTAAATTTGTAGCAAACAGTGCTTTATAGTGCATCATGATTAGGTGTCCAGTTATTTCTAGACATCCAACTATGCCAATCTAGAATACCCTTTTGATTGGCTAGAATGCCCTTCAAGCCAATCAGAAATTAGTATTCAACAATGTTGTGGTATTAAAAAAACAAAAAAACATCTAGCTGCCTTTCACACACAGGTACATTATCACATACACACACACACACACACAGCAACAAGATAACTTTTTATATGCTGCATATTAGAGTTTACAATACAAATGTTTTATTTATAGTACTGCATACTGAGTTAATGTAAGCACTGCATTGATAGACAATTTGAGTCACGGAAACGTAAAGTCATACACACACCATCTTCTTTCACCGATATCCCCTATATCTTTCATTCATCATCGTCTCCCATGCAGAGAGGATACGCTCTCCTCCCCTGCGAGAAGACTTGCCAGTAGTTATTAAGATCCAGCGATAGGGTCAGGGTGATGGATTGGTCGCTGGTGCTGCGCTACGGGTCTCTGGGACCCCAGATGCCATCTTCTGCCCACGTTTTCAGCACTTTCATGGACGACGAGCCATGGGAGATCAATAAGCAAGGCTGTTCCACCCTCCTATTACTGCTGATCCAGAACCAGTGGACAGGAGGGACGAGGGTGACGGGAGATAACCTTGGATAACAGCTGACCCGGGACAGCCCTCTGAAGCCTAACGCCATGCCAATGATGCTCTGTGGATCCAACCAATGCATTTGAATGCTTCTGGTCTTCTGTTGAACAGTTTCACGTACTTGTGAATATGGAGTTCTCGAATGAATCTTCGACTAATGTATAGGCTGCATTCTGTCCTCATAGTGGGAAAGATTCCCATTCTGTCTTTATTGTGTTGTCCAGCATGGAGAGTGGCATTAGCCTAGCACAATAATAACTGGGTCAGTTCAATGTCAAGGTTGTATGCCCTTGTTTTGATTGAGAGATTTCATTGATGGGATTCTGCGATGGATATGAAAAGAATGAGTCACAGTGGATAATGGCTGACCCAATGGTCTGGTATGTTATCATTGTGTACATGTGTGCAAATGGGTATATGCAGATGTGCATCCTTGTGTGCGCTTGTACTTTGTGTTCACGTGGTGTGTGGGTGTATGTGTGTGTTTTTACGCTTGTGTGTGTTTTTAAGCTTGTGTGTGTTTGTACACTTGTGTGTGTTCTGGTCAGTGCTGTGGAGTAAATGTGCTGCTGATGCCTACATACTGAGCAAAATGACAGTGATTATCCCCATGGAAGAGCCCACCTAACACAGCCAGAATGGGGGAGGAAGGGACACTTCCAACCTACACAGTAACCCACAATAGTTTTTAATGGGGGATGGACACCACCAAAATACCCAATACCCACAATAGCTTTTCCATGAAACCAGCCTACTTGATGCTGGCAGGATAGGGAGCCACTCTGCTCCAAGGTACATTCATGACCTTGAAAGGTAGAGCTGGCCAACTCTTCCTCCCAGTCCAACATCTCTCCGTTTTCCTCCCAGTCCAACATCTCCTCCACTTCTTCCCAGTCCAACATCTCCTCCTCTTCCTCCCAGTCCAACATCTCCTCCTCTTCCCCCCCAGTCCAACATCTCCTCCTCTTCCCCCCAGTCCAACATCTCCTCCTCTTCCTCCCAGTCCAACATCTCCTCCACTTCCTCCCAGTCCAACATCTCCTCCTCTTCCTCCCAGTCCAACATCTCCTCCTCTTCCCCCCCAGTCCAACATCTCCTCCTCTTCCCCCCCAGTCCAACATCTCCTCCTCTTCCCCCCAGTCCAACATCTCCTCCTCTTCCCCCAGTCCAACATCTCCTCCTCTTCCCCCCAGTCCAACATCTCTTCCCCCCAGTCCAACATCTCTTCCCCCAGTCCAACATCCTCTTCCCCCCAGTCCAACATCTCCCCCAGTCAACATCTTCCCCCCAGTCCAACATCTCCCCCCAGTCCAACATCTCCTCCCCCAGTCCTCCCAGTCCAACATCTCCTCCTCTTCCCCCCAGTCCAACATCTCCTCTTCCCCCCAGTCCAACATCTCCTCCTCTTCCCCCCAGTCCAACATCTCCTCCCCCCAGTCCAACATCTCCCCCCCAGTCCAACATCTCCTCCTCTTCCCCCCCAGTCCAACATCTCCTCCCCCCTCTTCCCCCCAGTCCAACATCTCCTCCTCTTCCCCCCAGTCCAACATCTCCTCCCCCCTCCAACTTCCCCCCAGTCCAACATCTCCTCCCCCAGTCCAACATCTCCTCCCCCAGTCCAACATCTCCCCCCAGTCCAACATCTCCCCCAGTCCAACATCCTCCTCTTCCTTCCAGTCCAACATCTCCTCCTCTTCCTTCCAGTCCAACATCTCCTCCTCTTCCTTCCAGTCCAACATCTCCTCCTCTTCCTTCCAGTCCAACATCTCCTCCTCTTCCTTCCAGTCCAACATCTCCTCCTCTCCTCTTAGGGTGGGTGGAGACTTTAATGTGTGTCACTTCTACCGACACATCACCTGCTCCACTAGGGGCACTAAAACTCTTAACCACTTTTATTCTACCCACAGAAACGCATACAAGGCCCTCCCACATCCTCCCATTTGGCAAATCAGACCATGACTCCATTCGCCTGCTTCCTGTTTACAAACAAAAGGAAGCACCAGTGATGAGCTCAATACGGTAGTGGTCGTATGAATCAGACGTGATGCTACAAGACTGTTTTAATAGTACAGACTGGGATATGTTCCTGGATTCAGGTTTACCACAACAGTCACAGGCTTCATCAATAAGTGCATAGACGATGTTGAGTGCATAGACGATGTCGTCCACACAGTAAAGTATCCAAACCAAAAAACATGGATTACAGACAATATCTGCACTGGGCTAAAGACTAGAGCTACCTCTTAAGAGGAACGGGACACGGACATGGACGCATACAAGAAAGCGCACTACGACCTCCGAGACAACAAACATGCAAAAGGACAATATAGGAGGAGGGTTGCATCCTATTACACCGACTCAAATGCTCGTCGCATGTGGCATGGCTTGCAGACGATAGCGGACTATAAAGAGAAAACCAGCCATGCAGAACTCCCAAATGAGTTAAATGCCTTTTATGCTCGCTTCGAGGAATATAACACTGTACCTTGCGTGAAAGCCCCTGTTTTTCCAGATGACTGTGTGATCTCGCTTTCCGTGGCCAAATGTTTAACAATCACAAGGCCATCACAGACGGAATACCAGAGTGCATTCTCGAAGCATGCGCAGACCAGCTGGCAATTGTCTTCACTGACATTTTCAGTCTCTTTGTCCCAGTCTGTAATTGCAACATATTTCAAGCCTACCACCATCGTCCCTGTTCCCAAGAGCTCCAAGGTAACCTGCCTAAATGACTACCGCCCTGCAGCACTCACATCTGTAATTATGAAGTGCTTTGAATGGCTGGCCATGACACACATCAACACCATCATGCCAGACACTCTTGACCCAATCCAATTCGCAGACCGCACCAACAGATCCACAGATGACACCATCTCAATTGCACTTTGCCTTATCAACAAAAACGCTCACAAACTTTTATAGATGCACAAAAATTGGGCGTGCGAAATTATTCAGCCCCCTTAAGTTAATACTTTGTAGCGCCACCTTTTGCTGCGATTACAGCTGTAAGTAACTTGGTATGTCTCTATCAGTTTTGCACATCGAGAGACTGAATTTTTTTCCCATTCCTCCTTGCAAAACAGCTCGAGCTCAGTGAGGTTGGATGGAGAGCATTTGTGAACAGCAGTTTTCAGTTCTTTCCACAGATTCTCGATTGGATTCAGGTCTGGACTTTGACTTGGCCATTCTAACACCTGGATATGTTTATTTTTGAACCATTCCATTGTAGATTTTGCATTATGTTTTGGATCATTGTCTTGTTGGAAGACAAATCTCCGTCCCAGTCTCAGGTCTTTTGCAGACTCCATCAGATTTTCTTACAGAATGGTCCTGTATTTGGCTCCATCCATCTTCCCATCAATTTTAACCATCTTCCCTGTCCCTGCTGAAGAAAAGCAGGCCCAAACCATGATGCTGCCACCACCATGTTTGACAGTGGGGATGATGTGGTCAGGGTGATGAGCTGTGTTGCTTTTACGCCAAACACAACGTTTTGCATTGTTGCCAAAAAGTTCAATTTTGGTTTCATCTGACCAGAGCACCTTCTTCCACATGTTTGGTGTGTCTCCCAGGTGGCTTGTGGCAAACTTTTAACAACACTTTTTATGGATATCTTTAAGAAATGGCTTTCTTCTTGCCACTCTTCCATAAAGGCCAGATTTGTGCAATATATGACTGATTGTTGTCCTATGGACAGAGTCTCCCACCTCAGCTGTAGATCTCTGCAGTTCATCCAGAGTGATCATGGGCCTCTTGGCTGCATCTCTGATCAGTCTTCTCCTTGTATGAGCTGAAAGTTTAGAGGGACGGCCAGGTCTTGGTAGATTTGCAGTGGTCTGATACTCCTTCCATTTCAATATTATCGCTTGCACAGTGCTCCTTGGGATGTTTAAAGCTTGGGAAATATTTTTGTATCCAAATCCGGCTTTAAACTTCTTCACAACAGTATCTCGGACCTGCCTGGTGTGTTCCTTGTTCTTCACGATGCTCTCCGCGCTTTTAACGGACCTCTGAGAGTATCACAGTGCAGGTGCATTTATACGGAGACTTGATTACACACAGGTGGATTGTATTTATCATCATTAGTCATTTAGGTCAACATTGGATCATTCAGAGATCTTCACTGAACTTCTGGAGAGAGTTTGCTGCACTGAAAGTAAAGGTGCTGAATAATTTTGCACGCCCAATTTTTCAGTTTTTAATTTGTTAAAAAAGTTGTTCCACTTCATGATTGTGTCCCACTTGTTGTTTATTCTTCACAAAAAAATACAGTTTTATATCTTTATGTTTGAAGCCTGAAGTGTGGCAAAAGGCCGCAAAGTTCAAGGGGGCCGAATACTTTCGCAAGGCACTGTATGTATATACTGTATTTTATACCATCTTGCCTATGCCGCTCTTGCCCATGCTGCTCTGCCATTGCGCGTCCATATATTTATATGTATATATTCTTACTCCATTCCTTTACTTTAGCTCAGCGTTCAACACCATAGTGCCCTCCAACCTCATCACCAAGATAGGGATCTTGGGACTGAACGCTTCCCTCTGCAACTGGATCCTAGACTTCCTGATGGGCCTGCCCCAGGGGGTGAGGGTAGGCAACAACACATCCGCCACACTGACCCTCAACACAGGGCACCTCAGGGGTGTGTGCTTAGTCCCCTCCTGTAATCCCTGTTTGACCATGACTACGTGGCCACATATGACTCAAACACCATCATCAAGTTTGCTGACGACACGACAGTGATCACAGACGGCAATGAGTCAGTCTACAGGGAGGAGATCAGAGACTTAGCAGTGTGATTCCAGGACAACCACCACTCCCTCATCATCAATAATACCAAGGAGCTGATCGTGGACTATATGAGAAAATGGGGAGACCACGCCTCCATCCACATTGATCAAATCAAATTGTATTTGTCATATGCGGCGAATACAACAGACCTTACAGTGAAATGCTTACTTACAAGCCCTTAACCAACAATGCAGTTAAGAAAATAACAACAAAAAGTAAAAAGTAAAAGTCACAAATAATTAAAGAGCAGCAGTAAAACAACAATAGCGAGGCTATATACAGGAGGTACCGGTACAGAATCGATGTGTTGGGGCACCGGTTAGTCGAGGTAATTGAGGTAATATGTATAGGTAGGTAGAGTAATTAAAGTGACGGGCTGTTGTGGAGCAGGTTGAGAGCTTGAAGTTTCTTGGAATTCACACCACTAAGGACTTAACACGGTCCACACACACTCACACAGTCGTGAAAATGGCACGGCAGCATCTCTCCCCCTCAGGAGGCTGAAAAGATTTGGCATGGGCCCTCGTATCCTCAAAAAGTTCTACAGCTGCACGATCAAGAGCATCTTGACTGACTGCATCACTGCTTGATATGGCAAATACACTGCCCTTGACCGCAAAGCGTTACAGAGGGTGGTGCGGACATCACTGCGGCCGAGCTCCCTGCCTTCTACGACCTCTATATCCAGTGTCCGAGGAAGACCCAAAAAATGAACAAAGACTTCAGCCACCCAAGCCAAAGACTGTTCAGTCTGCTACCATCCGGCTAACAGAATCGGAGCATCGGCTCTTGGACCAACAGGCTCCAAGACAGCTTCTGCCCCCAAGCAGGGCATAAAATTAACACCCGTCACCTGACACATTGGCAGATGGTCAATTTGCAGGGCTTTACAGTGTGAGCATTACATTCAAAAATTATAAAAAGTGAAGTATAAGCATGTTAGAGTTTTTAAAATGCTGCATTAGCTGTTTTCAAAGAAACATGGCTGCTAATTGCACAAAGAAATACTAATTCTATATCCCAACTCACGTAGCAACACTGCCTGGCAGGGGAGCTGAGCTCACATTTGCCCCGTAGCACTCACTTGCATCATCATGAAGTGCTTTGAGAGACTAGTCAAGGACCATATCCCCTCCACCCTACCTGACACACCCTACCTGACACACTAGACCCACTCCAATTTGCTTACCGCCCCAATAGGTCCACAGACGACGCAATCGCAATCACACTGCACTAACCCATCTGGACAAGAGGGAAACCTATATAAGAATGCTGTTCATCGACTACAGCTCAGCATTTCACACAATGGTACCCTCCAAACTCGTCCTGAGACCCTGGGTCTCTACTACGCCCTGTGCAACTGGGTCCTGGACTTCCTGACGGGCTGCCCCCAGGTGGTGAGGATAGGAAACATCTCCACCCCGCTGATCCTCAACATTGGGGCCCCACAAGGGTGTGTTCTGAGCCCTCTCCTGTACTCCCTGTTCACCCATGACTGCGTGGCCATGCACACCTCCAACTCAATCATCAAATTTGCAGATGACACTACAGTGGTAGGCCTGATTACCAACAACAACGAGACGGCCTACAGGGAGGAGGTGGGGGCCCTCGGAGTGTGGTGTCAGGAAAATAACCTCACACTCAACGTCAACAAAACAAAGGAGATGATGAACTTCAGAAACAGCAGAGGGAGCAGCCCCCTATCCACATTGACGGGACAGTAGTGGAGAAGGTGGAAAGTTTGAAGTTCCTCGGCGCACACATCACGGACAAACTGAAATGGTCCACCCACAGACAGCGTGGTGAAGAAGGCGCAGCAGCGCCTCTTCAACTTCAGAAGGCTGAAGAAATTCGGCTTGTCACCAAAAACCTTTACAGATGCATAATTGAAAGCATCCTGTCGGGCTGTATCAGAGCCTGGTACGCAAACTGCTCCGCCCACAACCGTAAGGCTCTCCAGAGGGTAGTGAGGTCTGCACAATGCATCACCGGGGGCAGTCTACCTACCCTCCAGGACACCTACATCACCAGATGTCAAGGCAAAAAAGATCATCAAGGACAACAACCACCCGAGCCACTGCCTGTTCACCCGGCTATTATCCAGAAGGCGAGGTCAGTACAGGTGCATCAAAGCTGGGACCGAAAGACTGTTAAAAAGCTTCTATCTCAAGGCCATCTGACTGTTAAACAGCCATCACTAACATTGAGTGGCTGCTGCCCACATACTGACTCATCTCTAGCCACTTTAATAATAAAAAATTGGATCTAATAAATGTATCGCTAGCCACTTTAAACAATACCACTTTATATAATGTTTACATATCCTACATTACTCATCTACTCATCTCATATGTATATACTGTACTCTATACCATCTACTGCATCTTGCCTATGCCTTTCGGCCATTGCTCATCCATATATTTTTATGTACATATTCTTATTCATTCTTTTACACTTGTGTGAACAGTATAAGGTAGTTGTTGTGAAATTGTTAGATTACTTGTTAGATATTACTGCATGGTCGGAACTAGAAGCACAAGCATTTCGCTACACTCTCATTAACCTCTCTTGGGTAGGGGGCAGTATTTTCACGTCCGGATGAAAAGCATGCCCAACGTAAACTGCATGTTACTCAGGCCCAGAAGCTACGATATGTATATAATTGGTAGATTTGGATTGAAAACACTATACAGTTTCTAAAACTGTTAACATTATGTCTGTGAGTATAACAGACCTGAAATGGCAGGCGAAACCCTGAGGACAAACCATCCCCCCCCAAAACAAATTTCAATGGATGTCACTTTTATTATAGGTGAAATCCTCCCTGATTGCAGTTCCTATGGATTCCACTAGATGTCAACAGTCCGTAGAAAGAGTTTCATGCTGGTTTTTGGAAAAATTAGCCAGAAATTGTAGTTTTTCTAGGTGGCTCCAATTTTGGCTATAGTGTTTCCAAGCGCGTGGAAGATAATGCATTCTTTGGTATTTTTTTCCGGTAAAGACAATAACGATTCTCCGTCTTAAATTTGATCGTTTATTTACTTATTAGGGTACCTAAGGTTTGATTATAAATGTTGTTTGACTTGTTTGGAAAAGTATATTAGCAACGTTTGGGATTAATTTTGTATGCATTTTGATGGAGGGAAACTGGGTGGATTATTGACTGAAGCACGACAGCTAAACTGAGTTTTTATGGATATAAAGGACATTATCGAACAAAAAGACCATTTGTGATGTAACTGGGACCTTTTGGAGTGCCAACAGAAGAAGATCAGAGGTAAGGCATTTATTTTATCGCTATTTCTGACTTTTGTGTCGCACCTGCCTGGTGGAAATATGTTTTTCATGCTTTTGTATGCATGGAGCTGTCCTCAGATAATCGCATGGTTTGCTTTCGCCGTAAAGCCTTTTTGAAATCTGACACCGTGGCAGGATTAACAAGACGTTAAGCTTTGTTTTGATGTTTTACACTTGTGATTTTATGAAAGTTAAATATTTTTAATTCTGTAGTTTGAATTTCGCTCTCTGCAATTTCACCGGATGTTGGCCGCTACCGTCCCACCTGCGCTCCCACCGTCACGCAGCAACACAGCCCACCTGCATTCTATATCCACCTCACGCAGCAACACTTAACATCTGCAGCAAACCATGTGTGAGCTCACATATGCAACACTGCCTAAATCACACATATTTGCAATCCCATGCCTTGATTCTACATCAACACTGCCTGGCAGGGGAGCGCTCACATTCTATATCCCACCTCACCACAACACTGCCTGGCAGCAACACTGCCTGGAGCTGAGCTCACATTCTATATCCCACCTCACGCAGCAACACTGCCTGGCAGGGGAGCTGAGCTCACATTCCATAATTGCCTATATCTCACATTCTATATCCACTCACGCAGCAACACTGCCTGGCACGGGAGCTGAGCTCACATTCTATATCCCACCTCACGCCACAACACTGCCTGGCAGGGGAACTGAGCTCACATTCCATATCCCACCTCACGCAGCAACACTGCCTGGCAGGGGAGCTGAGCTCACATTCTATATCCCACCTCACGCAGCAACACAGCCTGGCAGGGGAACTGAGCTCACATTCTATATCTCACCTCACGCAGCAACACTGCCTGGCAGGGGAGCTGAGCTCACATTCTATATCCCATCAGCAACACTGCCTGGCACTGAGCTCACATATCCCACTCACGCCACAACACTGCCTGGGGAGCTGAGCTCACATTCTATCACGCAGCAACACTGCCTGGCAGGGGAGCTGAGCTCATATCCCACCTCACGCAGCAACACTGCCTGGCAGGGGAGCTGAGCTCACATTCTATATCCCACCTCACGCCACAACACTCACATTCTCACGCAGCAACACAGCCTGGCAGGGGAGCTGAGCTCACATTCTATATCCCACCTCACGCAGCAACACTGCCTGGCAGGGGAACTGAGTGCACTGACTTCAGTGCTGATAGATTCATTTTTGGACATTTTTGGTCTAAGTTACTCGGAGGTCTTGTGTTTCTTGTCTTTTTACATTGTTATGTTCACAGGCTCGGTTGTTTTTCAACATTAGTTTGAGTCTGCTGCTTCAAATGATAAAGAAAAGACGCCCTAGTCAGATCCAAAATCCCACAGACACACATGACAGGACTCAAGTGGCCCATTACCATGGTATCATCCCGAACTTAAAGGGGCAGCTGAACATTTTTGTCTCTGATATTTTGATTAAGACTCAGGTCACAAAAAAATGAAATGAAATTGAGCAATATACCACATTATTTCTTACTAACATATTTCTTGTTTTAGAAACACTACATAGCATGGTCATCCAGTCCAACATCTCAGCGTCTTCCTCCCAGTCCAACATCTCAGTGTCTTCCTCCCAGTCCAACATCTCAGTGTCTTCCTCCCAGTCCAACACTTCTTCTACAGCAGTGAGCGGATGATATCAAGATGGAGGATATTTCCCTTTTCTTTAATTCTCCTTAGAAGCAGCATAATTATATCCCACAAAGAAAGCTATTACACAAACAACACATTGTTGCGCTTTCCGTTAAATTTGAACAGAGGTTAATTAGGTTTCTGCTAATGATGATGCAGAGAGGCGGTGGGAGTGAGAGCGGCGTTGAAATGGCAAGTCTTTCGCTCGCTTGCTCCTTAGTCTTGATCAAATACCCTTGTCGCAGCACTACTTTCTCCACACTTCTGCTGCTCCCGCAGTCACTGACTAATCACCCATGGAACCAATAGGTTGTGGCTTTACTTTAGGCTTTCTACCAACCTGTCGTCTAAACATCCTCTGAGTATGTATGACTACTTCACAGCAGGCCCCCTGTTGATCCCAAATCAGGTCTCTGCCACCGGCAATGTCCACGCCAATGTCCAATCACAAGCCCCCATGTGACAAATGCTGTTTGGCCGGATAGACTTTGTACTATGGACTTTGACTGGAGGGAGCAGCAAAAACACCTGCTGCTCCTTAATCTACTGGGATGGCTGCTACAGCTCCGGATGAAGGATATAATATAAACGGCAGGGTTCCTCAACTGGCGGCCCAAGGTGATTTCATTTGTCCCACCTTTTTCTGAGCAACATATACAGTACCAGTCAAAGTTTGGACACACCTACTCATTCAAGGGTTTTTCTTAATTTTATACATTGTAGAATAATAGTGAAGTTAAGACACATTTAATAACACATATGGAATCATGTAGTAACCAAAAAGTGTAAAACAAATCAAAATATATTTAATATTTTAGCTTCGTCAAAGTAGACACCGTTTGCCTTGATGACAGCTTTGCAGACTCTTGGCATCTTGCAATAAATAATGTGATAATTGAGAAAGTTAAGGTGACTAAACAGCTTGGAGTAACCCTGGATTGTAAACTGTCATGGTCAAAACATATTGATACAACAGTAGCTAAGATGGGGAGAAGTATGTCCATGATAAGAACCTGCTCTACCTTCTTAACAGCACTGTCAACAAGGCAGGTCCTACAGGTCCTAGTTTTGGTTGGTTCGGAACAGGGCAGCACAGCTTGCCCTTGGATGTACACAGAGAGCTAATATTAATAATATGTATGTCAATCTCTCCTGGGCTCAAAGTGGAGGAGCGAATGACTTCATCACTACTTGTATTTATGAGAGGTATTGACATGTTGAATGCACCGAGTTGTCTGTTTGAACTACGGGCGCACAGCCTGGACACCCATCCATACCCCACAAGACATGCCACTAGAGGTCTCTTCACAGTCCCCAAGTCCAGAATAGACTATGGGAGGCGCACAGTACTACATAGAGCCATGACTACAAGGAACTCTATTCCACATCAAGTGATGCAAGCAGTACATTTGATTTAAAAATATATATAAATACACCTTACGGAACAGTGGGGATTGTGAAGCAACACAAACCTAGGCACAGACACATGAATACACACACACACGATTACATACATACTATACACACACGTACACATGGATTTAGTACTGTAGATATGTGGTAGTGGTGGATTTGGGGCCTCAGGGCACACAGTGTGTTGTGAAATCTGTGAATGTATTGTAATGTTTTTAAAATTATACATTTTGCTGGACCCCAGGAAGAGTAGCCTTGGTAGCAGCTGATGGGGATCCATAATAATACAACTACAAATATGTTGGTCACAGATACCTTTAAAAAAATTAGGGCGTGGATCAGAAAACAAGTCAGTATCTCATGGAACCACCTTTTACATCTCCTCCACATAGAGTTGATCAGGCTGTTAATTGTGGCCTACGGAATAATGTCCCACTCCTCTTTAATGGCTGTGTGAAGTTGCTGGATATTGGCAGGAACTGGAACATGCTGTCGTACATGTCGATCCAGAGCATCCAAAACATGCTCAATAGGTGACATGTCTGGTGAGTATGCAGGCCATGGAAGAACTGGGACATTTTCAGCTTCCAGGAATTGTGTACAGATCCTTGCGACATGGGGAACTATCATGCTGAAACAAGCTTAAACATTATTTTCATCTATCACCCAACAGGTGCCTTTGGAGAGTTCCTCAATGAGCTTGACATCTTGATAAGCTAATTTCCTGATGATGGCTCATCGCTATTCGTAATTGGCGACTTCAACCTCCCAACGTCTGCCTTCGATTAATTTATTTCCAGCTCTCTCTTTCCGCTCCTTGCCTCTTTTGATCTCACCCTTTCCCAATCCCCTCCAACTCACAAGGCAGGCAATACGCTTGACCTCATCTTTACAAGAGGCTGCACCCCCAACTAATCCCACTGCAACCCACCTCCAGGTTGATAATCACTACTTTGTTTCCTTTTCTGTCTCCCTTTCCTCCAACCCTAAACACACTTCCTTCTCCCTCTTTAATCCTACTCTCCCTCCTTCCTCCCTCTCTGCAGACAACTTTGTCAACCACTTAGAAGAAAAGGTCAAAAGGTTGACTACATCCGCTACTCATTTACTCATCCTAGCCCACTGGTCTCACTCACACAGAACTACCCTATGTCTTGACCGCTTTCTTCCCTCTCTCTCCAGATGACATCCTGCGTCTAGTAAGGTCTGGCCACCCTCAACCTGCACGCTCGACCCCATCCCCTTCTCGCTTCTCCAGATCACCTCTGGAGACCTTCTCACTTCCCTCATCAACTCATCCCTGACTACTGGCTCCGTCCCCTCTGACTTCAAAATGGCCCGAGTTACTCCTCTCCTCAAGAAACCAACACTCAATTTATCTGACGTCAAAAACTATAGACCTGTATCCCTTCTTTCTTTTATTTCCAAAACACTTGAGCATGCTGTCTCTGGTCAACTTTCTCATTATCTCTCTCAGAATGATCTTCTTGACCATAACCAGTCGGGCTTCAAGACCGGTCACTTAACTGAGACTGCTCTTCTCTGTGTCACAGAGGCTCTCCGCACTGCCAAATCTCTCCTCTGTTCTCATCCTCCTAGATCTATCTGCTGTCTTTGACACTGTGATTAATCAGATCCCCTTCTCCACGCTCTCAGGACTGGGTGTCTCAGGCTCTGCACCAACTTGGAATGCATCCTACCCAAGAAACAGCTCCTACCAGGTGATGTGGAGAGGATCTGTGTCTGCACCCCATACTCTCACTACTGGTGTCCCCCAGGGCTCGGTTCTAGGTCCTTTCCTCTTTATACACCAAGTCACTTGGCTCTGTCATATCCTCACATGGTCTCTCCTATCATTGCTATGCGGATGACACTCAACTACTTTTCTCCTTCCACCCTTCTGACACCCAGGTGTCGACATGCAACTCTGTATGCCTGGCAGATATCTCAACTTGGATATCAAACCACCACCCCAAGCTCAAAATCGACAACTGCTCAAACTTGAACTGCTCCTCCTCCGGGGAAGGCCTGCCTGCACAAATACCTCTCCATCACGGTTGACAACTCCACAGTGTTGCCCTCCCAGAGTGCAAAGAACCTTGGCGTGACCCTGGACAACACCCGGTCGTTCTCTGCAAACATAAAAGTAGTGACCCGCTCCAGCAGGTTCATGCTCTACAACATCCGTTGAGATCAACCCAACCTCACACAGAAAGTGGCACAGGTCCTCATCCAGGCATTTGTCCCCTCCAGTTTGGACTACTGCAACTTGTTGTTGGCTGGGCTCCCCGCTTGTGCCATCAAACCCCTGCAACTTATCCAGAATGCTGCAGACCACCTGGTTTTCAACCTTCCCAAGTTCTCTAATGTCACTAATGGCTCCTCTGCACACTCCACTGGCCTCCAGTAAAAGCTTGCATCAACTACAAGACCATGGTACTTACATATGGAACTGCCCCTCCCTACCTTCAGGCTATGCTCAAACTCTACACTCCAACCCGAGCACTCCGTTCTGACACCACAGTTCTCTTGGCCCTCCCACCCCAGTCCAAGCTCTTCTCTGACCTGGCACCCCAGTGGTGGAACCAGCTTTCCCCTGAAGCTAGGACAGCAGAGTTCCTGACCATCTTCCGAAAACATCTGAAACCCTACCTCTTCAAACAGGATCTTAAATAATATTCCTCCTCAACCCACCCCCAAAAATAACAATAATTTGCACTCGAATCCCCTCCCCCCTTCTAGCTCTGACTCTACTGATTTTATTTTATTTAAAAACATTTATTTTGCTGTGATATTGATTGCTGTGATATTGAGGAGAAATGTAGCCCCCATCCCCGCAGGAGGCCTTTTGGTAGGTCATCATTGTAAATAAGAATTTGTTCTTAAGTGAATTACCAAGTTAAATAAAGGTTCAATAAATAAAAAATTTATAAAAAAAATCAATTGACATCAGCAAACTGCTAAACCACACAATGCCATACATTTGCATTTGCATTTGTGAGGCCAAGTGGATGTACTGCCAAATTCTCTCAAATTGTGTTGGAGGCGGTTTATGGAAGATAAATTAACATTCAATTATCTGGTAACAGCTCTGGTGGACATTCCTGCAGTCAGCATGCCAATTGCACGCTCCCTAAAAACATGAGACATCAGTGGCATTGTGTTGTGTGAAAAAACTGCACATTTTAGAGTGGCCTTTTATTGTCCCCAGTGCAAGGTGCACCTGTGTAATGATCATTCCATTTAATCAGCTTCTTGATATGCTGTCAGGTGGATTGATTACAGCAAAGGAGAAATGCTCACTAACAGGAATGTAAACAAACATGTGCACAACATTTGAGAGAAATAAGCTTTTTGTTCCTATAAAACATTTCTGGAATATTTTATTTCATTTTATATAACATGAGACCGACACTTTACATGTTGTGTGTATAATTTCATGTTTTTGTTTAGTGTGTTCACATATACATACATTATATATATATACATACATACAAACTTTTTACTGGTACTGTTTATACACTGTAATATTATATATATATATATATATATATATATATATATATGGAATATATATATATATGGAATATATATATATATATGGAATATATATATATATATATATATATATATATATGGAATATCTACATAGGTGTACAGAGGCCCATTACCAGCAACCATCACTCCTGTGTTCCAATGGCACATTGTGTTAACTAATCCAAGTTGATAGTTTTAAAGGGTTTCAAATTGATCATTAGAAAACCCTTTTGCAATTATGTTAGCACAGCTGAAAGCTGTTGTTTTGATTAAAGAAGCAATACAACTGGCCTTCTTTAGACTAGTTGAGTATCTGGAGCATCAGCATTTGTGGGTTCGATTAGGCTCAAAATGGCCAGAAACAAAGAACTTTCTTCTGAAATGGTCAGTCTATTTTTGTTATGAGAAATGAAGGCTATTCCATGCAATATATATAATATTGCCAAGAAACTGAAGATCTTATATACAACGCCGTGTACTGCTCCTTCACAGAACAGCACAAACGGGCTCTAACCAGAATAGAAAGAGGAGTGGAGGCCCCGGTGCACAACTGAGCAAGAGGACAATACATTAGAGTGTCTAGTTTGATAAACAGAGCCCTCACAAGTTCTCACCTGGCAGCTTCTTTAAATAGTACCCGCAAACACCAGTCTCAACATTAACTATGAATATATACGCTGGCTTTCTAGGCAGAGTTGCAAAGAAACAGCCATATCTCAGACTGGCCAATAAAAATAAAATATTAAGATGGGCAAAAGACCACAGACACTGGACAGAGGAATCTGATATAGCAGTGACCACAAACTTTTGAATGGTAGTGTATACATATTTATATGGATATAAAATATGTAAAAACACCATCAAATCATATCATATTATATATATATATATTCCATATATATATATATATGGAATATATAATAATTATATAATAATATTATATTTGGGATAATATATATTCCAAATTAAATAATATATATATATATATATATATGGAACAATATATATATATATATGGAATAGACCCGTAATATCTGTGCTGTCCACAAATATATGGAAAGCCAAAACATACAGCACAGGTACTCACATACGCCAATGGACATTATAACAATAATTGACAGGACACTGGTAAACCAAGGGCACACTTATACAATTACTAATCACTGGGAATAGGAGCCAGGTGTGCGTAATGAAAGATCCGGAGGGTCCGTGACTTGTTTTATTCAAATATATCTGTTGGGCTCTTTGTGGTCAATTTGCAGTCTACAAATTATTTGTAATATCATATATATATATGTTCAGAGGCCCCCTTATCATCCGGGCCTGTGGCAATGGCACATTGTGTTAACTAATAAGCCCTGATATTTTAAAGGGTTTCATTATTGATCATCCTAGAAAACCCTATAAATATATATATATATATATATATATATATATATATATATATATATATATATATATATATTTATATATATGAAATTTGCAATTATGTTAATGACTGGTATAGAAATAAAGCACAGCTGAAAGCTGTTGTTTTGATTAAAGAAGCAATACAACTGGCCTTCTTTAGACTAGTTGAGTATCTGGAGCATCAGCATTTGTGGGTTCGATTAGGCTCAAAATGGCCAGAAACAAAGAACTTTCTTCTGAAACTGGTCAGTCTATTTTTGTTCTGAGAAATGAAGGCTATTCCATGCAAGAAATTGCCAAGAAACTGAAGATCTTGTACAACGCCGTGTACTGCTCCCTTCACAGAACAGCACAAACGGGCTCTAACCAGAATAGAAAGAGGAGTGGAGGCCCCGGTGCACAACTGAGCAAGAGGACAAGTACATTAGAGTGTCTAGTTTGATAAACAGAGCCCTCACAAGTTCTCACCTGGCAGCTTCTTTAAATAGTACCCGCAAACACCAGTCTCAACATTAACTATGAAGAGGCGGGACGCTGGCTTTCTAGGCAGAGTTGCAAAGAAACAGCCATATCTCAGACTGGCCAATAAAAATAAAATATTAAGATGGGCAAAAGACCACAGACACTGGACAGAGGAACTCTGACTAGCAGTGACCACAAACTTTTGAATGGTAGTGTATACATATTTCTGGATATAAAATACTGTAAAAACACCATCAAATCAGATCCAAGCAATTTTAATTTGGGAAAGTCTGTTCCAAATTAAATAACACACGCGCACAATGATTAACACACGGGACGAGACCCGTAATCATCTGTGCTGTCCACAAAGGCACGAAAGCCAAAACATACAGCACAGGTACTCACATACGCCAACGGACATTGTAACAATAATTGACAGGACACTGGTAAACCAAGGGCACACTTATACAATTACTAATCACTGGGAATAGGAGCCAGGTGTGCGTAATGAAAGATCCGGAGGGTCCGTGACTTGTTTTATTCAAATATATCTGTTGGGCTCTTTGTGGTCAATTTGCAGTCTACAAATTATTTGTAATTATGTTCCCGGCCCCCTTATCATCCGGGCCGTGGCTGAATCTATAGTGGTTGATAAGCCCTGATATACTGCAGGTCCCAATTATCTCTCCTTCCTCCCAAAGTGTGCACTTGTTCACTCTCCTTAATTTTTTTAATGAAATGACTGGTATAGAAATATGGTGGAAACTCCCACTAGCACATGCCTCCCCCAATAAAACATTTTGAGATTCGTGGGAAGTAGTGAACTTACCCTTCAGGAGAAAGGAGAGATTATTGGGAAACCTATAAGTCTAGTGTCCTCTGCACATTTAGGAGACGTCCAGCGCTTCGTGCTGTACAGGCAGACAGACAGACAAGAGGAACATAAATTAAATGGACATTTATTGCATTTGATGCGGCTGGCTTTGAAAATGTCCACTTCACCATGTCACGTCTCAGAAGAACTTACACAACAGCTTGGGCTCCATTTCTTCAAACAACGCTCTCTCTCTTCTAGCCCGCCCAACACTCTCTGTTACGTACACACACACAAAAAAAAATATATTTTGCAATCTTGTTTGACAGAGATGCCCACACAGTTTCCATGGAAACTCAAAAAAATCTTTCTTCTTCCCCTCTGTCTCTGTGATGGGCATATAGCCAGTCTTTGTGAGGAGCAGAGGTAGACTAAAGGAAGAGTGCTCTTCTGATCACTATATCAGTGTTTTACTTTGTAAAGATTAAAACAAAGTGCCGGGGGCCAAGATGAGCATTACCAAATAGTCAGAAAACTCTATTGTTCTGAAATAGATTCTGCATCAACACACCGGTGGTCTAAAATACACCTGATGGCTTAGCTCATGTCTCACCACCTTCATGATAATGACTACCATTTAGACTTTAGTCACCAATGGAATTACTCTGTGAGTGTGTGACATGGACTTGTTAATATAGCACAATGTGCCGTACTGATATGGGTAGTGTGAATTGTTTGTGTGTGTCTGTGTTGTGTGTGAGATTGGCTTATTGGATCATTCTTTCAGCCTGAGCGACACTGTGTGTGTGTGTGTGTGTGCGTGTGTGTGTGTCTGTGTGCAAGAGATGATTTAAGGTATCACTGCCATGGTGTGTGATGGGCATGGTATTGTCCTGTGTGCGGCACAGGGGGACAGGCAGCAGTGCCAGTGACCTTGTCCTTGCTGAATCTGCTGCCTTCAGCCTGTGGATGGCTATGACAACAGGAGAGCTGGAAGGGGTGGCATTAAAAGATTGCATCTGACCCCACTGAGTAATAACATCTGTGCTGCCAGAGGATTGCAAAAGTAAAGAAGGGGAAGAGAGAGGGGAGAACACACACACACACACACACTTCTTTACAGTGGCTAGCTCAGCCTCCAGGAAGACCAAGGGTGAAGGTTTACTACACACCTCTTCCCAGTGGCTCACTCAGACTCCAGGAAGACCAAGGGTGAAGGTTCACACACCTCTTCCCAGATGTTATTAGCCTCCAGGAAGACCAAGGGTGAAGGTTCACACACCTCTTCCCAGATGTTATTAGCCTCCAGGAAGAACAAGGGTGAAGGTTCACACACCTCTTCCCAGATGTTATTTGCCTCCAGGAAGACCAAGGGTGAAGGTTCACACACCTCTTCCCAGATGTTATTTGCCTCCAGGAAGACCAAGGGTGAAGGTTCACACACCTCTTCCCAGATGTTATTAGCCTCCAGGAAGACCAAGGGTGAAGGTTCACACACCTCTTCCCAGATGTTATTAGCCTCCAGGAAGACCAAGGGTGAAGGTTCACACACCTCTTCCCAGATGTTATTAGCCTCCAGGAAGAACAAGGGTGAAGGTTCACACACCTCTTCCCAGATGTTATTAGCCTCCAGGAAGACCAAGGGTGAAGGTTCACACACCTCTTCCCAGATGTTATTAGCCTCCAGGAAGACCAAGGGTGAAGGTTCACACACCTCTTCCCAGATGTTATTTGCCTCCAGGAAGACCAAGGGTGAAGGTTCACACACCTCTTCCCAGATGTTATTAGCCTCCAGGAAGACCAAGGGTGAAGGTTCACACACCTCTTCCCAGATGTTATTAGCCTCCAGGAAGACCAAGGGTGAAGGTTCACACACCTCTTCCCAGATGTTATTTGCCTCCAGGAAGACCAAGGGTGAAGGTTCACACACCTCTTCCCAGATGTTATTTGCCTCCAGGAAGACCAAGGGTGAAGGTTCACACACCTCTTCCCAGATGTTATTAGCCTCCAGGAAGACCAAGAGTGAAGGTTCACACACCTCTTCCCAGTGGCTAGCTCAGCCTCCAGGAAGACCAAGGGTGAAGGTTCACACACCTCTGAAACGGACAAGGGGCTTTGAAGAAACAACAGCTTTGGTCGATCGTGGAGGGAAGGTTGAGGGGACTCCTGTTCAATGATGCACTCCCACATCACCTATTTCTCTCTATACCATTTGTATTTCATATACCTTTGACTATTGGATGTTCTTATAGGCACTATAGTATTTGCCAGCCTAATCTCGGGAGTTGATAGACTTGAAGTCATAAACAGCGTTGTGCTTCAAGCATTGCAAAGAGCTGATGGCAAACGCATGAAAGTGCTGTTTGAATGAATGCTTACGAGCCTGCTGCCGCCTACCACCGCTCAGTGAGACTGCTCTATCAAATATCAATCATAGACTTATTTATAATAAAATAAACACACAGAAATACGAGCCTTAGTTTCTGGATTTGACCATATTAATAACCTATCATTTCAAAAACAAAACGTTTATTCTTTCAGTGAAATACGGAACTGTTCCGTATTTTATCGAACGGGTGGCAACCATAAGTCTAAATATTGCTGTTATATTGCACAACCTTCAATGTTGAGTCATAATTATGCAACATTCTGGCTAATTAATTACGGTCTTTGTTAGGAAGAAATGGTCTTCACACATTTCGCATCGAGCCAGGCGCCCCAAACTGCTGCATATACCCTGACTCTGCTTGCACAGAACGCAAGAGAAGTGACACAATTTCCCTAGTTAATATTGCCTGCTAACATGAATTTCTTTTAACTAAATATGCAAGTTTTAAAAAATATACTTGTGTATTGATTTTAAGAAAGACATTGATGTTTATGGTTAGGTACATTGGTGCAACGACAGTGCTTTTTTCGCGAATGTGCTTGTTAAATCATCACCCGTTTGACGAAGTAGGCTGTGATTCGATGATAAATGAACAGAAACTGCATTGATTATTTTCAAAGCAGGACAAGCTAGTTAAAGTAAGTAATATCATCAACCATGTGTAGTTAACTAGTGATTATGTTAACATTGATTGTTTTTTATAAGGTAAGTTTAATGCTAGCTAACAACTTACTTTGGCTCCTTGCTGCACTCGCGTAACTTGTGGTCCGCCTGCCACGCAGTCTCCTCGTGGAGTGCAATGTAATCGTCCATAATCGGCGTGCAAAAATGCAGATTACCGATTGCTATGAAATCTTGAAAATCGTCCCTAATTAATCGGCCATGCCGTTTTAATCGGTCGACCTCTAACCTTAACTCAATCCCGTGACATGGATGGATCTTCATCTTTCAGTTCAGGCAACTTCAATACCGGACTCCCAATGCCGATGGGTGTTGGGGTCCGAGTAGAGTTTGGTACATTCTGTCAATGAGACCCCGACGAGACTGACCCTGTTCTCTCCGTGGCATTTTTGGGTCCCTGCTTTCCTCCTCTTTCTCCATGTGTCCCGAGTGTCTCTTCTCTTGTCTCTTTCTCCGTCTCTGCCTCGTTCTCCCCTTCCTCCCATGTTGCAGCCGACTCTCCTTGGTCAAGCTCTTCTTTTAAGCCGTTCCTTGGCCTTGGTTAAAGTCTCACAGAGGAGAAAAAGTGGCTCTTATAACGAAGGTCTAAGAGACAAGCAAGAACCTCACATTTCACCTCCTCCACACTGGAGAACCATCTCATCAGGCTCTCCATCATCTCCTGCCTCATTACCCTCAGTACCCCTATTATTTTCATTATCCCCATTATCCTCATTATCCTAGGGAACGTCATCTTGGGAGAGCATCTTTAACACTTGGAATGATGCAGGAGGGGGAGGACTTGTGGTGGTTCGTCTCTAGTGTAACCTCCTCTATCGGTGTCAGTGTTTCTACTAGTTTTGCCACGAGGCTCCATTGATCAGTGATTAGGCTTGTGAACCCTCCATTCTCTACCGCGAAGAGGTTAAGAGCCCTCTTCTGTTCCTGGCGATCCCTCCAGCATATGGAGGGTGGAGTTCCACCGAGTGGAGCAGACTTGAATGATCCCATGTTCAGGAAGGCCCAGGTCCTTCTGGATATCACAGTGGTGCTTTTTGGCAAGTATTGAATGGGTTGCACAGGATTTCAGCATTGCAATGATGTTCATCACGGCCCTCTGGTGGGTGAAGCCATCGTTGCCCCATTCATCCAGTATGCCCAGGAACATCTGACTTATGTACTCGGCACTATCCAAGTCATCTATTGCTTTGGCATTTAGGAACACTTGCTGGAGTATCCATCTGTTGTCAATGAAATGACATGTCAAAGTGACTTGGTTGTTCCTGACCAGCAGCCAGTGGTGAAGGACAAGTACTGGCCTGCGTTACTTGGAGACAGCAGAGCTTTGATCTCCTTTAGTACCTTGCTGTGGATGCTGGGCATCATCTCTGTGCGGTAGAATTTTTCACTGTTCAGGATCCATTTAGGTTTGGCGGTGGCCATTACACTCTTGAAGACTACACTTGAAACAACCCTAAAGGGCTAGTTGTCTGTAGCCATCATCCCGGTTATCACTTTGTTCATGTTTTTAGAACTGTTGTTCAACTTCTGCCGCTCTGCTTGTCTCATCTGTGGAAGAGTGGGTGGAGTTGTATTTTTTTTCTCCTCTTTTCTGTCTGCTGCATCAAACAAAGCAGGGTATTGACTCTTCAGATGGTATCACATAATTGTGGTGTTTTTAATTTTCGCTGTTGCCAATCCCACGCTGACTCTCTCATGAGATGAATTACACAGTGTCACTCCTTGTGTTGGTTGAATGAAATGGTCCCACACTACACTTTGACTTCTCTTTTCAGCCATCTGCAATGGAAAAACAAATCATATTCATGCATACAGTGGGGCAAAAAAGTATTTAGTCAGCCACCAATTGTGCAAGTTCCCCCACTTAAAAAGATGAGAGGCCTGTAATTTTCATCATAGGTACACTTCAACTATGACAGACAAAATGAGAAAAAAAATCCAGAAAATCACATTGTAGGATTTTTTATGAATTTATTTGCAAATTGTGGTGGAAAATAATTATTTGGTCAATAACAAAAGTTTATCTCAATACTTTGTTATCTACCCTTTGTTGGCAATGATAGAGGTCAAACGCTTTATGTAAGTCTTCACAAGGTTTTCACACACTGTTGCTGGTATTTTGGCCCATTCCTCCATGCAGATCTCCTCTAGAGCAGTGATGTTTTGGGGCTGTTGCTGGGCAACACGGACTTTCAACTCCCTCCAAAGATTTTCTATGGGGTTGAGATCTGGAGACTGGCTAGGCCACTCCAGGACCTTGAAATGCTTCTTACGAAGCCACTCCTTCGTTGCCCAGGCGGTGTGTTTGGGATCATTGTCATGCGGAAAGACCCAGCCACGTTTCATCTTCAATGCCCTTGCTGATGGAAGGAGGTTTTCACTCAAAATCTCACAATACATGGCCCCATTCATTCTTTCCTTTACACGGATCAGTCGTCCTGGTCACTTTGCAGAAAAACAGCCCCAAAGCATGATGTTTCCACTCCCATACTTCACAGTAGGTATGGTGTTCTTTGGATGCAACTCAACATTCTTTGTCCTCCAAACACGACGAGTTGAGTTTTTACCAAAAAGTTATATTTTGGTTTCATCTGACCATATGACATTCTCCCAATCTTCTTCTGGATCATCCAAATGCTAGCAAACTTCAGACGGGCCTGGACATGTACTGGCTTAATCAGGGGGACACGTCTGGCACTGCAGGATTTGAGTCCCTGGCGGCGTAGTGAATATATATATATATACACACACACACACACACACACACACATATATATATATATATATATATATATATATATATATACACACACACACACACACACACACACACACACACACATATACATATATATATATATATATATATATATATATACATATATATATATATATATATATATACACACACACACACATATATATATATATATATATATATATATATATATATACACACACACATATATATATATATATATATACACACACACATATATATATATATATATACACACACACATATATATATATATATATATACACACACATATATATATATATATATATACACACACATATATATATATATACATACATACATACATACATACATACCTGTGTATATATATATATATATATATATATATATATATATATATGCATAATATCTAACAATGGGAGCGAGTGTAGAAAAAAAAATGAAACGAAGGTTCAGTTTGAATGACTCAAATCTGCCCGTTGTTTGAGAACATGTACAAGCGCCATCTATTCCTGATCTTCAGCTTTCTTGGTCAATAAACATGCAAGGTGATGCTTATGTAAACCTAAATTCAAGCTTTATTTAGGAATTTTAAAACACGTCCTTCTTCCCCATTACAACAATCATCTCATCCGACCATCAACCTTCAATTTACGGATGCGATTGTGGCTGGTCAGATGAGCACACTCTAGTTGTAAATGGCTAACATTACACCACAAGTGAGATGGATCTTTGATGAAAATGATGCATTCAAAACCAGCTAAGTTGGCTATTTAGGTATTTCATATCTTAGCACCATGTTTATCTAGCCAGCTACTGTAGCTAGCATAGTAGCTCAAATAGATAGCTAGCTAGCTAACACCACATAGCAAAGATTACAATAACTAACCCTTTCATAACAGGTCACATAGCTAATGTTATCTGCTTAGCTAGTTAACTAGCTTGCGTATAGCATGCATGTTCAGGCACGTCGACACAAGCCTTATTATTAGTGAAATTAACTCAACTAATAATTGCAACAGGAGTTCGATGTTGATCATTGTGGCAATTCATCCATTTCTCAATACTGCACTTTTCTGTTGCTTCTGTTGCTGATTTTTCAAGCTAGAAATGTGCAGTGCTGCTGGGTCAGGCCGTGAGTGGCGGCTGGAAGAGCAGCAGTTTAAAAAAACTTGGATTTGGAATGTAGAGGGACTATTGGCAAAGCCGACAGAGAAGGGCAGATAGCCGGTACCACATGTGGACTCCAATCAAGTTGTAGAAACATCTCAAGGATGACCAATGGAAACATTGGATTTGCTATTCTAGTCTGATATATTAGCTCGGCCGATTATCGGTCATTCTCTACTTTGTAGAAGCCCCTTTACCGGCGATTACAGCTTAGAGTCATTTTGGGTATGTCTGTATCAGCTTCTTACATCTGAATTTGGGGATTTTCTCCCATTCTTCCTTGCAGATTTTCTTAAGTGCTGTTAAGTTAGATGGGGAGCGACGGTGAACAGCAAGTCTTTCCACAGATTTTCAATGGAATTCAAGTGTGGGCTTTGGCTGGGCCACTCAAGGACTTTCACATTCTCCTTTTGAAGTCATTCCAGCGTTGCTTTGGCTGTATGCTTGGGGTCATTTTCCTGTTTGAACGTAAGTCTTTGCACTAGTCAAAGGTCTTCTGCACCGTGAAGCAGGTTCTTATCCAGAATTTACCTGTATTTGGCTCCATTCATTGTTCCCTCTATCATTACCAGTCTCCTAGTCCCTGCCGCTGAAAAGCATCCCCATAGCATGAACACAGAATCTTTTGAGTATTTCACATGTCTTTTTGCCAACTCCAGGCGTGAAGTAATGTGCATGAGTGGCTTCCGTCTGGCCACTCTCCCTTAAAGCCCAGATTGGCTAAGTGCTGTAGAGACTGTTGTCCTTCTCCCATCTCAGCCAAGGAACTCTGTAGTTCTGTCAGAGTAGTCATTTGGTTCTTGTTCGCCTCCCTGACCAAGGTCGTTCTCGCCCAGCTGCTCAGTTTGGTCGGACGGCAAGTTCCATATTTTTTCCATTTCCCAATTATGGAGACCACTGTGCTCTTAGAAACTGTCAACACTAGAAATGGTTTCATACCCTTCCCCAGATAGATGTGTGGTGACGCATATATCTCAGACATCTATGGACAGTTCCTTGGACTTCCTGGTACAGTCTCTGATCTGACATGCACTGTCAACTGTGGGACCTTACATAGACAAGGGTGTTTATTTCTAAATCATGTCCAAAACAATTGAATTTGCCACAGGTGGACACCAATCAAGTCGTCATGACATTTCAAGGATGATCAAAAGAAATTGGATGCAACTGAGATCAATTTGAAGTGTCTTGGCAAAGGGGTGTGAATATGTATGTAAATGTGATATTTCTGTATTTCATTTTCAATAAACTTGCAAACATTTCTAAATACCTGTTTTAACTTTGTCATTATGGAATATTGTGTGTCGATGGGGCAGAAAATAATCCCATATTTAATCCATTTTGAATTCAGGATGTAACACAACAAAATGTGGAATACGTCAAGGGGTATGAATCCTTTCTGAAAGCTTTGTATCCTGTCTTTATGGTTATAAATACACTTGGGATATCATTGCTATACACATGTCATCCAATATACAGTAGAATAGATCTGATTACAAGAACACAAAATAGGAGTCTTAACTGAGCGATTGACGAAGGCAGACATCTGTAAAGACTAATTTGTACCATTTTGATGTAAATAATAGTCCAGAGAGATTCTTCTCATTTCTGTTTTAATTTGGATGTTTTCTCAGCGTGCTTGAGCTGGAAACTTAGATAAAGCTGTAACCTTGTCATCTGCGTTGACTGTGCTTGTTATTTTATCTACCAACTACCAATCATTGAAGACAAGAAAAGAGCTACTGTTAACCTAACCAACCAGGAAACAGTCAACATGCTGATTTTGGCATGGTGCTTGGCATGGTGTCATTATACATTTTACTTGCGGTTTTATATAGTATAATAAAGGTTCTCATTGTACAAAAA